>NW_028083888.1:0-759 GCF_014824575.4 Sturnira hondurensis
CATTTCTGTATACTAACAATGAATCAGCAGAAGCAGAAATCAAGAAAAAATCGCATTTGATATAGCAAAAAGAAAAATAAAATATCTGGGAATAAATCTAAACAAGGAGGTTAAAGACCTGTATGCAGAAAATTACACAACACTGAAGTCAGAAATCAAGGAAGACACAAACAAATGGAGACGTTACCGTGTTCATGGATTGGAAGAATTAACATCATCAAAATGTCCATACTACCCAAAGCAATTTACAGATTCAATGCAATACCTATTAAAGTACCAATGGCATATTTCACAGACATAGAACAAACACTTCAAAAATTTATATGGAACCATAAAAGACCCCGAATAGCAGCTGCAATGTTAAGAAAGAAGAACAAAGTAGGAGGGATCACAATACCTGATATCAAACTGTATTACAAGGCCACTGTAATCAAAACAGCCTGGTACTGGCATAAAAACAGGCACATAGACCAATGGAACAGAATTGAGAACCCAGAAATAAACCCAACTCTATACAGTCAATTAATATTCGACAAAGGGGACAGTACCATAAAATGGGGTAAAGATAGCCTCTTCAACAAATGGTGTTGGGAGTACTGGACAGCTACATGCAAAAAAATGAAACTCGAGCACCAACTTACATTATATACCAAAATAAATCCAAGGTGGATAAAAGACTTAAATATAAGCCATGACACCATTAAAGACCTAGAGGAGAGCATTGGCAGGAAAATCTCAGATATTTCACGCAGCAACATT
>NW_028083889.1:0-1756 GCF_014824575.4 Sturnira hondurensis
GTTGTATGTGGGGGCGGGGTCAAAGAGGAGCAATAGCGTCCCGTCTGCCGCCTGCAGCCTCCGGCCCCCACCGGTGCCGCAGCTGCCACCGTCACCAGGGCCCGCATGTTTCGTCCCACTGCACGCGAGTGTGCCACCGCCATCAGCCCTCCACTACTGGGTTCACCCACTGGGGCCTGTTTGGTCCGTCTCACTGTGCACGGATGTGCGAGGTCAGTCTGCCCCACACTCCGACTGCTTCCGGGCTGCCTGCGCGCCTAGGTCGGGGGATCTGTCCTGCCCGACCCTGCTCCGCTGCTGCCTCCACCCCTCTTACCAGTCCCAGTTGAACGGTTCGTTGTTGTCGGACTTCCGTATAATTCAATTTTCTGTTCTTTGGCTGTGTCCAAACCTTTGTTGTATTCAAACTTGGTTGTGGGAGAAGGCACGTGTTTCCACCTATGCCTCCATCTTGGTGGAAGTCTCTGTTTGCATCTTGATGATGGTATTTAACGTGTTTCTCGATCCTCCATGTATTTCTTGTAAACTTTTAGTTACAGCTAGACATTTGACTGTTTTGGCAGGGGGAGGCAGGATGCCTACTTCATTCTTAATTTCCATTCTAACAAAATCATTAAATGTTCTGGAGTTCACAGGGGAATGTTTATGTAAACTTACGAGTGACAACATGTGAAACTGTTTTGTGGTATCGCTGTCAAGCTAGTACAGCCTTTTGGGCCCGAAGGAGACTGCACTCTACTTCTGACTTGTATTAGATCTTGGTTGTGATAGGCTCGTGTCAGACTTTCGCTGGTGAGGTAGGTGTGGAGAAAGTGCCGAGCCCTCTTCTTAGCGGTCTGTGGCACGTAGGTTAGGGGGACAGGGGGACAGACGGGCGGGTCCAGCTCCTCCGAGAGTGCCGATCTGTGCGGTGGCGGTCTCCGGATGAGCGAACGTGGGGCTAGGCATCCTTCCTGTGGGCACTGTCCGTCTTGGGAGCATGCCCAGGCCTTCCTTTTCTCTCTGGTGGTCGTCTCCAGAACTCTTAAGTGTCCCCATGAGACTTGCAATCAGGGAAGCAGTGAGCAGCGACATCTTGTCCCAGACTAACCTCCCGGACCTGTCCCCAGGGCCCCCTTTCTCTGACTCTCCCGTCCAGGCTTGCTCTCTCCTGTTGCTTCTGTCCTGAGCCCTTCCTTGTTTCACTGTCAAAGCTTTAATAAACATACTCTCAAAAGGGTAAAAATAACAAAAAAAGAAATGCTTCATGTGTTTTCCTTTAAGACCACACATATCTTTTTTCTAAATAATCTTTTATTATAAAAAAAGTACTTGTTCATTGAGGGAAATGGGAAATTTGGAAAATACAGAAAAAGTATCAGGGCAAAAATAATCAGTTGAAAAATATATCTCTCAGAGATAACCATTTTAGCAATTGGGCATATTCCTTTACAATCTTCTTCTTCCATGTGTATACATTTTTTCTGAGATGTTCTTGTAATCTTCTCTATTGCTTTTTAAAAAAATTTTAAGTATTTTTTTAAAAGTTTTAAAAATTATATTTAGAGAGAGGGGAAGGCAGGGAGAAAGGGAGGGAGAGAAACGTTGATATGTGAGATATATTGATAGGCTGCCTCTCGCACGCCCTCAGCCGGGGGCCTGGCCCACAACCCAGGCATGCGCCATGACCAGGAATCGGACCGACCACCTTCTCGTTCGCAGGCCGGCACTCAGTCCAGAGCCACACCAGCCAGGACCTGCTTTTTTACAACTTGAG
>NW_028083890.1:0-1537 GCF_014824575.4 Sturnira hondurensis
GTGAGCTACAAATGGGGAGCTCTTGGCAGAGGAAACCGTTTGAAAATGGTGATGAGGAAGAGAATGGTTCTAAGCACCACCTTCCTCCCTCTCTCTAAACATAAATAAACAAAATCTTAGAAGTATTTGGGAAAGGTTAGCACTGGGCTTTGCTGAAGCCATGTCTGTAGGAACCCAGATTCCTTTGAAGGACGGGGTATTACCTACTGCAGAGAAAGTTCCATGTGTGGTCCGGGCAGGGCCACTCTGCCTCCGCTGAGGGGCATAGGTGGGTGGTATTTTTTGCACAGGCGCTGTTTGATCCTATCCCAGTCGGGGAAGGTACGTGAACATGAGCACCCTCTCTGGCTCCTGATTGGTCACAGGCAGTTTAAGAGATTTGGGGAACGGTGGACATAGATTGATGATAAACACTTCCAAGAAGCTGATCCAGCAATGTGGAATCAACCAAGGAGGAAGACCCAGAGTGAAGAATTATGTAATCTAAATCCCCAAGGGACCAAGATTTTATAATAAACAAACCAACCAAACCGAGGATATTTCTGGGTGTTGAGACTGAGTTCAAGATATTGAGAAATAAACAGTGTATCGCTCCAAAACACTCTGTGATCAGAATGTGTTATTTCTGGGGGAAAATAACACATAGGAATTTGCAGGTTTCCTGGAAGATACGATAAAGCAACAGTTTGGGGTGGGGGAGAAAGCTTGCATCTGAAAAAGAAGAGAGATGGTACTCAGCCTTAGCTTTTTGGGGGACGGGCAGGAAATGAGGGCTTTACTTGATTTTACTTCTGAGTGGGAAGATAGTTTCTAGGGAGTTAATCCCTATTACAGTTGAAATGATAGTTTTCATTCAAAATAAACAAGATTGCCCAGAACACTGCTCTGAGGTAATCTGAAGAGAGTAAAATGCCTTGTCCTTTCGTGTGTGGGTGTCCTTGCAGCAGGGTCCTCTTAGTGTTGAAAATGACTGCCTTGGGGTGAGGGTGCCCCCTGCCACCTCACTCCGAGGCAGAGACCTCAGAACCTTTCTTACATTTTTATGTAACATTTCTTTTAAAAAGACTTTTTGTTGTAATTGTCGGTGATGTCAATTCTGCATTACTTTTCAATACTTACTTAGTATTAGCTCCGTGTGAAAGTGAAATGTAAATAAACCGAAACCCAGCTGCCCTCCTTCCCTTCATGCGCACATGTCTGGAGTGACAGAAAACCTTTCTTTCCTACGAAGTCCTAACTGCAGTATCACATGTATTTGAGTCACTCTCTGACAGGCAAACCTGAAACCATGAGATATACGAGTTTATATGGCTAATGTATGTATCTGTATATACACACACACATGCATGTGTATTTGATCCTATATAAATATGTGTATTATTTAAACAGTCACTTTTGGGAACTTCTTTTTTATCCACATTAAAAAAAAAATACTTGCAGCCCTAACTGCACTTCACAAATTTGTTCTTTCAAGGTTCCAGCTTTTTTTTTTTTTTTAACTAAGTAAAAACAATGTAAAAGGCAGTGGTTGCATTTG
>NW_028083891.1:0-835 GCF_014824575.4 Sturnira hondurensis
TTTTTGAGAGTAAAGGGGAAATTTAAAATGCTACTAATGTCTACATTTTGTTAACAATAAACTTTTGCTTGAGTTGCTTAACCATCATGACATGGAGCAGCCTAACCTTTGAGTAGAATCATCATAAAATATTCTATAACTTTGTTTCACAAATACTTATTCATTTGACTATGGCAGTAGAGGTCATAAAACATATAGATTATTGCAAATGCTTATGATAGATATGCTAACATGGGTGTTTTTGTGTGCATCGTCCCAATTCAACAGTCCCCAAAGTTTGTAATACAGATTACACTATTAGCAGTTTTTTGAATTATATATGAGAAATAGAATCTAAGATCATTTAAGGAAATCATTAATATATACAACTAGTAAGTGAAAAACTTGAACTCTGAATTCAGTAGTTTATTGTCATATTGTTTCCACTAGGTTATGCTATCTCTACGTAGCTTGTACTTGTTATAAATTTATTATTTAGACCCTGTGCTGCCTGCTATAGAGGGCGCCAAAGAATATGATCTTGCCCAGTCTTCCTAAAGCGTTTGATACGCACAAGAGAATACAGAAGCACAAACATTAGAATATACAATATATATAAACAAATAATAAAAAACTTGGTTAATGAAATATACATATCCACATATATCAATAATTATATATGTACATATATACAGATACCTTTAGATCAGTAGGAATTTAAATGTGTAACGAGAAATACATATGTTTGATTTCTATCCCTGGGGCCTGGCACTGAGCTCATGTTACAAAGCCTGATGAGAGCATTAAGAGAAATAAGAACAGCAGACTGTTGAATTGCATGAACCTAGCTACAAAA
>NW_028083892.1:0-1178 GCF_014824575.4 Sturnira hondurensis
GGTTGACCTCAAGGCCCCAGCCATTGCCAACAGCCCAGACATAGAAATGCAAGGGACATAAACCAGAAGGCCAAATCCAGGACACTGCCCATGAAAATCCATAATGGCACCGTGAACAACACTACCTGCATGCCCAAAGCCCTTCCTTGTTCACTTTGTTTTACTTTCCCTCTCCCTCCTATAAAAACTGTTGCCTGCACTGAGAGGTTACAATTGGCTTGGGAGCTTAGGTTCTTCATTCAATCATGTGGCAACACTTGAACAAACCTCTTTCTTTTGCCAGCATCTGTTGCATAAAAGTTGGCTTTTGTTGTAGCAGGCAGCCAAACTGGGATTGGTGCCAGATAGACCTAAATTATCTATACTGATTAAATTTCTTGAAGTTGAGACTTCCAGCCAAGATGGGGGTGTAGGTAGATATACTTTGCTTCCTTGCACAACCAAAAGAAGAAAAACAGGAAATTTGTAAGCAAAAAATAACCAGGAGTACCATAAAATTGAATTGTATGAAAGGAAGTCCGGCAACCAAGAAGTTAAAGAAGAAACATTCACACAGATTGGTAGGAGGGGTGGAGACAGACACCTCCCTGTGGCAGGGAGGGCACATGGCAAAGCAGGGAGGAATGGGTGGGTGAGGTGGTGGCTGTTGGACTATATGGTTCCACATTTGCGTGAGGATAAACCAGGAAGAGAAAGTGGGTAGTAAGACAGATCATTCAACCGAGGGCACCGGTGTGGAAAAAGAAAGCCTCAAAAGCTGTGGATGTGAAACCCTGTTGTGGTTGACTTGGTAGGAGAAACTCCCAGTCTCACAGGAGGATTTGTAGGAGAGACCGACATGAGAGTCCTAGAACACACACAAACCCACCCACCTGGAAATCAGCACCAGAAGTGCCCAGTTTGCTTGTGGGTAGTGGGGAAAGTGAGTGAATGCGCACTGAGGGCTAAGCAAGCAGCATTGTTGCCTTTTGGACCCCTCCCCCACATACAGTGCCTCAGCGCAGCCCTGTGGGTTGCGTAGCCCTGGTGAATACCTAAGGCCTTGCCCCTTACAATGTAACAGGAACTCAGAGACAAAGTAATAGAGCCCAAATGAAAGAATAGATCAAAACTCCAACAATAGAACTAAATGATGAAGTGATAGTCAACCTACCAGATGCAGAGTTCAAAACACTGGT
>NW_028083893.1:0-616 GCF_014824575.4 Sturnira hondurensis
GGCTGGGAAGTTCCCATTGGTTAGAGTGTCAACCCCATTTGCCAAGGTTGTGGATTTGACCCCAGGTCAGGGCACACAGAAGAATCAACCAATGAATGTAAATAAGGGGAACAATAGATCTCTCTTTCTCTCTCCTTCTCTCCCTCCCTCTCCCTTTCTCTGAAATCAATTTTTAAAAAAGTCTAAAAAAAGAATCAGCTGATGCAGGAAAGACTTGTCTGGCCAAGATGGAGGCGTAGGTAGATACAGTTTGCTTCCTCCCACGACCAAAAGAAGGAAAACAACAAGTTTATAAACAAAACAATAACCAGGAATGCCAGAAAATGGAACTGCATGGAATTCCAACCACCAGGGAGTTAAAGGAGACACATTCACCGAGACCTTGATGAGGGGCAGAGATGGGCAGCCGAGCTGAGGGGACTCGATGCAAGGCAGCAGCTGAAGGTCTGAGAGGGAGAGGCAGTGGCAGGTGACCTGGTGAGGTGGGGACCCGCGGAGCAGGGCTCCCACATTCACGTGTGGATGAAGCAGGAGGAACGACTGGGGAGAGAGACAGACTGCGCAACCCAGGACTCCAGGGTGGGGAAATGAAGCCTCAAACCTCTGACTCTAACAT
>NW_028083894.1:0-1329 GCF_014824575.4 Sturnira hondurensis
TCACTGATTTGAGAATCGGAGGAGTGTTAAAAGAACAAAATTCAGGGGAGTGTGCATTTTAAGAGGAAATTGGCTTTATTAGGCGATTCATGAATCAAGCAGCATTCCATCCAGCAAACAGAAAGGAGCTCTGAGGAGCTGTACGAAACGGAAGGCTTTTATAGGTAGAATGGATCAGATGGAATGTTCTAGCAAAGAACAGATGGTTGAGGTGAGGCCACCTCCCTTTGGAAGTGGTCTCTCAAGAGGATTACCTCACCAGTTCTGACCAGGTAGTTGCACATTGACTGGTTAAAGGTAACATTCCTGGGAGAGGTTGGGACTGCAGTTAGGTTAGGTAGTAAGTCTTGGTTTGGGTGGGCTTAGCACAGGTGACTCCTGTTTGGGGCCTGTGATTCCTTCCTTCCTCCCTCCCTCCCTCCATCCCTCCCTCGCTCCCTTCCTTCCTTCCTTTTTTTCTTTCCTATCGTCACTCAAGGACATGCTTATTGATTTTAGAGAGGGGAAGGGAGGGAAAGAGAGACAACGTTCGATGAGAGAGAGACAGAGAGAGAAGCATCAATCCCATTGCCCTCATGTACACCCAGGTGTGGGGACCAGAGCCCCAGCCTAGTCACGTGCCCTGATGGGAAATCAGGCTGACAGCCATTTGTCTGTGGGACACCTTGCCAACCAGCTGAGCCACACTTGCAGCAGGGCCTGGTATATTGTTTTCATTTCCTCCCTCTATTCCTTCCTTCCTTCCTTCCTTCCTTCCTTCCTTCCTTCCTTCCTTCCTTCCTTCCTTCCTCTCTCTCTGTCTCTCTCTCGCTCTCTGTCTCTCTTTCTTCTCTCCCTTCTTTCAGGGGAGTGAGGTCCCACCTGTGGTAACCAGAGAAAGAGAATAGAGAGCAGCATGCGTGTGTGAGCCTGCCCGGTGCCCCTGCTTGGGGGATTGAACACGCAAGTGTCAGGGGAGGAGTCTGGCTGCAGCACTCTGGTTTGGCAGCTGAACCCAGAGGTGGGACGGAAACCCTGACCCTGGGGCCACCCCCTGTGCCTGGGACAGGGCTTGAGATCCCTTCTCCCTGGGAATGTCTTCCTTTGCCTCCTCTTCCTCCTCCCCCCACCCCCCACCTCCACATGGCACACTCCCTCTGGGAGCACTGGGTAGAATCAAAAGGTCCCCGTGTGAGTCTCACTTCTGCCACTCTGCAGGCAGGCAAGTCCCCTCACCACTCTGAATCACAATTCCCTCACCTGCAAAGTTCAGTTGATCATTTCTATCTCTGAGGGCACTGGTGAGAATTTAAGTAATTGGTACTGCTTAGCACGTGGTAGGATCACAGG
>NW_028083895.1:0-1010 GCF_014824575.4 Sturnira hondurensis
CCTGTGAACTGTGTTCTCTGGTGGCTCATGTGTCACTGTGTTGGACTGCAGTGTCACCGAAGCCCATGGTCCTCAGCCAGGTGGCTTGTTTGAACCCTCTGGGCCTTGCTGGGACCCACCAACCGACCCTCTGTCCCAGAGCAAGGGCAGCCATCTCTGGCCTGGGCAGTGACTCAAACCGGGAGACAAGGACGGCAGGCAGAGTCCACGACGAAGTCTGGATGTGGTTGTCCCGGGCTCAGGCGAGGGGCTCTGATTCGGACCATAAATTCCCATCACAGTGGCATCGGGGATGGGCACAGGCATCCTTCCTGTGATGGTCCAGCCACTGTGGTGTGGGCCTCCCTGTGGTCGGTGCTTGTCCAGACAGCAGCCAGACCAGCCAAGTTCTCAGGTCTCTGCTCAGGGTCTTGGCTGACCAGAGAGAACTGTCGGTTCTAGGTTACTGAGCAGGGTGTGCTGCATGTTTTACCTTCATGGTCTCAAATCTGTGAGGCAGAAACACCTTCAGCAAATGCCCGGGAATGTCAGCAAGATGGTTCAAGAGCACGACTGGCCTGTGGCTCCGTCACACAGTCCAGGCCCAGAGGCTCAGCTGCCAGGCAGCCTGTCAGCAGCACCAGCCACACAGCTTCACCTGTCTTTCTGCTCTGTCTTCCCGGGTCTGTGTTTTGTCCTCCTGGCAGCGAGGGGCTCCTGCACTTCCAGCATCACACTCATCCAGTCCCAGGGACAGAGGGGGTGGGTGGGCAGGAGCCAGTTTCTTTTGAACTGGGAGGCCGCTACTGCTGGGCTTGTTATACTTGGGGAGCCCTCCCTCCTCTGGAGGAAGCCACCGTTTGTGTCCTGTGATCCCAAGACAGAAATGCCAGGACACAGACAGAGAACAGCAGGAGTTTGTGCCCTTATTCCCAGTGACAGAAATGTGAAGGCACGTCTGGACACTACTCTCCCATCTAAATGGTCCTGAGCAGTAAACCCAACTCTGCCCCCAAGATGACAGATGGATG
>NW_028083896.1:0-740 GCF_014824575.4 Sturnira hondurensis
TATTTCTTTCTTTTTTAATCCTCACCTGAGGATATGTTATTGGTTTTTGAGAGAGAGGAATAAATGAAGGGAGGGAGGAAGGGAGGGAGGGAGGAGAGAGGGAGGAAGGTGGAAAGAGAGAAAGAGAGAGAGACACCAATCAGTTGCCTCCCTCACGTGCCCCAACCAGGAACCAAAACCATGACCTTTTGGCATACGGTGTGCTTCTACCAACTGAGTCTCCTGGCCAGAGCTCTATCACTATAGTTCTAACTTGCTTGTTTTTACTCTTAAATTTTGTGGGCGGCTCCTTACATTCTTTTAACTACTTATAGTACCACTGTTCTAAAAACACAACTGAACCTTTGCAGTTGTACTAACAATGAATAATTGAACATTATTTATTATGACTAGATCTTAATATTATAATACATTTACAAAATGTAAGGTAAAGAAAAAATGTATAAATAAGGATCTTTTCCTCCTAAATTTTCTCATTTTATCCTGAAGTATATTTTAGACAACAGAATTGTTTCTTACACTCAAGAAGTCAATGTAATTTGCATTCATGAGTTTTTTAAATAGTGATATGAGTCACAACAAGAAAGAATATAGTTAGATAATGTTACAAATGAGGCTTGCATATTTGTGGATGACACTATATTCAAAATGAAAAATTCCTAAGTATTAGGAATCAATGAAAAATATAATCTGATTTGGAATGTGTAAGATGCAAGATGCTGACCATTCATAATGAATAC
>NW_028083897.1:0-726 GCF_014824575.4 Sturnira hondurensis
GTCAGGGCACATGCCTGGTGTGCGGGTTCAGTCTGCAGTCGGGGCATGTTACTAGAGGCAGCCAGTCCGTGTTTCTCCCTCACATTGAAGTTTCTCTCCCTCTCTCCCTACCTTCCTGTCTCTCTAAAGTCAGTGTCCTTGGGGAAGGATGAAAAAATTATTTTGATATTTCTTGTTTCCTTTTCTACTCCCATATAAAAAAGTATATTTTTTCTGTATAATACTGTGCAGTTTTCATCCTATAGTATTATAAATATGCTTATATTTCAAACATACACTTAAAAATTACACAGTAGTTTTCATCAAGGGTGCCGAAACCATTTGATGGGGAAAGGACAGTTTTTTTAAACAAATGTTTTTCCCAAACTGGATATTCACATGCAAAAAAAGTGCATTGGATCCTAACTTTACACCATAACAAAAATTAATTCAAAATTGATCAAAAACCTAAAATAAACATACGACCTAAAACTGTATTTTCNTACACTTAAAAATTACACAGTAGTTTTCATCAAGGGTGCCGAGACCATTCGATGGGGAAAGGACAGTTTTTTTAAACAAATGTTTTTCCCAAACTGGATATTCACATGCAAAAAAAGTGCATTGGATCCTAACTTTACGCCATAACAAAAATTAATTCAAAATTGATCAAAAACCTAAAATAAACATATGATCTAAAACTGTATTTTCTTAGAAGACAAGCTTAATGGCATTGGATTTGGCAAT
>NW_028083898.1:0-586 GCF_014824575.4 Sturnira hondurensis
GAATAGTGTTCCCTTACTTTGTTTCTCTTAAAGGTTTATTTTTATTTTAAAGTATATTTTACTGATTATACTATTACAGTTCTCTTCTTTTTTTTCCCCCTTTCCTTTATCTCCCTTTGTCCTGCACCATCCCCTCCCTCCCGAATTCTTCCCACTTAGCTCCTGTCCACAGATCCTACATAGAAGTTCTTTGGCTTCTCTATTTCCTGTACTATTGTCAACCTCCCCCAGTCTATTTTTTTAAGGATTTTATTTATGCATTTATTTTTTAGAGAGAAGGGAAGGGCAGGAGAAAGGGAGAGAAATAGCAATGTGTGGTTGCCTTTCACGCATCCCCTACTGGGGACCTGGCCTGCAATCCAAGCATGTGCCCTGACTGGGAATCGAACTGGCAACCCTTTGGTTCCAGGTCTGTGCTCAATCCACTGAGCTACACCAGGCAGCTCCCCACTCCCATCTATTTTGTACCTACAAATTATGTCTTTGATTCTCTGTATTTTTTTCCTGCATTCTCCCCCTGCCCCTTCCTGCTGATAACCCTCCATGTGATCTCTATTTTTGTGATTCTGTTCCTATTCTAGTTCTT
>NW_028083899.1:0-1538 GCF_014824575.4 Sturnira hondurensis
CAGCCTGGTATTGGCATAAAAACAGGCACATAGACCAATGGAACAGAACAGATTACCCAGAAATAAACCCAACTCTCTACAGTCAATTAATATTCGACAAAGGGGGCAATAACATAAAATGGAGTAAAGATAGCCTCTTCCACAAATGGTGTTGGGAGAATTGGACAGCTACATGCAAAAAAATTAAACTCGAGCACCAGCTTACACCATACACCAAAATAAATTCAAGGCGGATAAAAGACTTAAATATAAGCTGAGAAACCATTAAAGCTCTAGGGGAGAGCATTGGCAGGAAAATCTCAGATATTCCACGTAGGAAGATTTTTACTGACACATCCCCTAGAGCAAAGGACATAAAGGAAAGAATAAACAAATGGGATCTCATCAAAAGCTTCTGCATGGCTAAGGAAGACAGTATCAGGATAAAAAGAGAAACAACTGTTTGGGAAAACATATTTTCCAATGATACCTCAGACAAAGGTTTAATCTTCAAAATATACAAAGAACTCACTCGACTCTACTCAAAGAAGATGAGCAACCCAATTAAAAAATGGGCAAAGAACTTGAATAGACACTTCACCAAGGAGGACATACACAGGATCCAGAGACACATGAAAAGATGCTCGATATCGCTAGCTATCAAAAAGATGCAAATTAAAACCACAATGAGATACCACTTAACACCAGTCAGAATGGCTATCATAAACAAAGAAACAAACAGCAAGTGCTGGAGAGGTTGTGGGGAAAAGGGGACCCTAGTTCACTGTTGGTGAGATTGCAGACTGGTACAACCACTATGGAAAATAGTATGGAATTTTCTAAGAAAACTAAAAATGAATGTGCCTTTTGACCCAGCAATTCCACTGTTGGGAGTGTATCCTAAGAAGCCTAAAACATCAATCCAAAAGAACCTATGCACCCCAATGTTCATAGCAGCACGATTTACGATAGGCAAGAGCTGGAAGCAACCTAGGTACCCATCAGTAAATAAATGGATCAAAAAACTATGGTACATTTACACAATGGAATTTTATGCTGCAGAAAGAAAGAAGGAGCTCCTACCTTTCGCAACATCATGGATGGAACTGGAAAGCATTATGCTGAGCAAAATAAGCCAAGTGGTGAAAGACAAAGACCATATGATATCACTGTTAACAGGAATCTAAACAAAACAAACAAGCAAGCAAAATTTACCAAAGACACTGAAATACATATCGGGCTGACAGGGTCCAGAGGGGAGCGGGAGAGATTCACAGGGGAAAAGGGGAAGGACTCACATGTACAAGTATAAAGGACACATGGATAGTAACTAAGGTGGGGGGCAGAAATGGGAGGGAGGTGGGGAACACTGCGGGGGCAGGGCTGGGAATATAAGACAGAAAACTGTACTTGTACTGTACTTGTACTTGTACTGTCTATACTTGTTCCTGTAAACGCTTCCCCTTTTCCCCTGAAATTCCCTCCCCTCTCCCCTCTGGTCACTGTTAGCTTGTTCTCTATTTCAGTGTCTTTGGTTATACTTTGCTTGTTTATTTGCT
>NW_028083900.1:0-791 GCF_014824575.4 Sturnira hondurensis
TAGAGTTATTGGGTCTGGGACTTTGAGTTCTTCTTGAGCCATCCTTTGGGCTGTTGGTGCCTGTTAAGTAGCAGGATCGGAGCCCTAGGTTTTCACCGGAGCAGGGCAACTCAGTCGCTGGGTTGTGATGTTGTATGTGGGGGCGGGGTCAAAGAGGGACAATGGCTTCTCTCCAGCGCCCGGCGCCGCCGCTGGGACCCCCACCAGCACCGCAGCCACCACCGTCACCAGGGCCACGCGCCCCGCTCCTCGGCACGCGAGTGTGCCACCGCTGTCAGCCCTCCACAACTGGATTTGCCCCATGGGGCCTGTGTGGTCTGTCTCACTGCGCGCGAATGTGCGACCTTGGTCAGTCTCTTCCTCACCCCGACTAGTTCTGGGCTGCCTGCACTCCTAGGTCTGCCCTGCCTGACCCAGCTCTGCTGCTGGTTCTGCCTCTTACCGTCCTCGTTGAATGGTTTGTAGCTGTCAGACTTCCGTATAATTCGGTTTTCTGGCCTCTGGATGTGTGGGTAGATCACCAAAACTTTTGTTGTAGCCAAACTTGGTTGTGGGAGAAGGCACAGTGTTTCCACCTATGCCTCCATCTTGGCGGAAGTCCTTCCTAACGCATTTTTAAAGCAGGATTAAAGTCACTGGCAAACATGATGTTAAAAAGGAACTTTTGGTAGCACACTTCCCTGTCCTTCTGCTGGTGTCTCACGATTACATCATTATTCACAGTTGCTAGGGTGGTCATGTGAGGAGAGTCCGTTTTGGAACACTTGGAGTCCAAGTGCGTGGCTCATGGC
>NW_028083901.1:0-1188 GCF_014824575.4 Sturnira hondurensis
AAGGGAGCACTGTGTGTGTGTGTGTGTGTGTGTGTGTGTGTGTGTGTAGGTGTGTGTAGGTGTATACCCTTAAAGACTTTGATATTTTAAGGAAGGCATTAGGCCTAAATAGCATTAAATAAACATTTTGTTTCCTTTTCACAAATCTCTAGCATTGAGAGATGTCTTTCCAACTGGCGGCGGACAGAAGAGCCCTATAGATATTAGTGTATCGTCCTTGGGAGGGGCCCCTGTTTTCTGCAGCAGTTTTTGGCATCCCTCGGTGGGCCAAGTATTGCCCCCCCTCAAACCCTTGTTCGGTAACAGTGTGGTGGGCAGTACCTCACTATGTTGACCTTAAGGCAGGTTCTCTGTGTGCACAGGGCACCTGCCAACGCTGTCACATTAAAGGCACTCATTTTATATGTGCTGTCAGAGGGTTCCCATGCCTGTGCTTCCCAAGGTCACGGATCTTGGACACTTCTAGACCTTTTCTGTCCCCAGCACTGTGAGGTTCCCCCCATAAAATACTTGCTGATGAATGAATGAATGAATGAGTGAATTAATTACGGCATGGAGTGGAGACTCCTGCTTCTCCTGGTAGGACACAGAGGGAAAAGAGTGGAAGGTTACCCTCTCCCCAGCCCCTCCCCAGCTGTCAGCCTTGCAGCTGGTGCTGCCATCTTCTGGTCACCTGGTGCATCACAGTGTCCTAAAGACACCGGGCCCCTCCCCACAGAGAGGAGGGTGCCCCCCCTGGACAGTCTAATGGCCTGGCCCTGTTTCACTTTTTTGAAATGAATTTATTGGGGTGGCATTGGTAGGTTCCAAGTGTACAATTCTATTACACATCATTTGTATATTGTATTGTGTGTTGACTCTCCAAGGTCCAGTCTCCTTCCATCACCATTTAGGTCCCTTTAGCTTCTCCTACCCTCCCATGTCCCCCTTTCCCTCCTTGAATCACCACACTGTTGTCTGTGTCTATGAGTTTTTCCTTCACTTAATCCCTTCACTTTTTTACTCAGCCCCCCATCTCCTTTCCCTCTGAGAGCTGTCCATGTGTTCTCTGCATCTATGAGTTTGTTTCTATTTTGTTTGTTAGCTAATTTTGTTCATGAGGTTCCACATAAAAATAAATACTCATGGTAATTGTCTCTCTCTGACTGGCTCAGACACTTAACAAAATACTGCCCAAGCCCATCCATG
>NW_028083902.1:0-843 GCF_014824575.4 Sturnira hondurensis
ACAGTATGTGACCTTTGTGCCTGGCTTCCCTCACTAAGCATGTTGTCCAAGTCCATCTGTGTTGTAGCGTGTGTCAGTCCTTCATTGCATTCTATGACTTTGTAATATTCCACTCACTGAGTTGACCACTTTGTTCATCCTGTCATTGGTTGATGGACACCTGAGTGGTTCCCACCAGCCGTTTACATCTATTGAGAGTTTATTCTGTCCCAGCACCAGAGTACCTTAATCACCCCATTTAACAGATGAGAAGGTAGGCTTGGAGTCTTTCAAGTGTTTGCCCAAGATTAAGAGCTAAAAATTGGAGGAGGTGGGGGTTGAACTCAAGCAGGCACACTTCAGAGGTAACAGATTCACATGATGGAGCTTAGAAAGGGACAAAATGGTTTTCAAAGGAAATTCACCCTTTTCCCAAAGTTCCCATACACTAATTTCCCTTCATCCTTTGAGACACTATTTTGCTATGCTGTGGACGCATTCCAGAGAAAGTGCTTAGACTCCAATATATATGTATCACAACTTACAGGTGAGTGTGTCTCCCTAGTTTGAAATGTCACCTATATGACATACTAAATCTCTATATGTATTTTTGTAATACTCTCTTACAATCATTCTAGCTTTTTTCCCTCTTTTTTATTTGACATATCTCTAGATTCCTTTTATCTTCTTTTTTATTTCAAAACTTTGATTTTTTATTTGTTCCCCTTAAGTCATCATCCATTTTGTTCATTCATTCTTGTATTCTATTTAATTTAGTTTTAACTTCTGAAGTATTTTTAATTTTTTTATAATTCTGCCTGAATTCTATCATCTCACCTCATTCTGATAGGTATCCTTTCATCT
>NW_028083903.1:0-500 GCF_014824575.4 Sturnira hondurensis
GAAAGTGGAGGCAACTATGCCTCAACAACAATGAGAAAAATTAGGAGAGAGGAGGTTTTGATAAAAAGCAGGATACTTGCATGGTTTTAACTATTTTCTGAGACTCTTTAGTAAGGAAAATATATATAGTAATGGTAGTGGAAAAATTGAACATTAGTGATTAAAATGAACAAAAATAACAGGCAAATCCTAAGGGAGGTGACGTGGTGACCAAATGCAATGTGCTCTCCTGGATTTGACTTCTGGAACAAAAAAGACATGAGTGCAAAAC
Source organism: Sturnira hondurensis (assembly GCF_014824575.4). Classification (NCBI taxonomy): domain Eukaryota; kingdom Metazoa; phylum Chordata; class Mammalia; order Chiroptera; family Phyllostomidae; genus Sturnira; species Sturnira hondurensis. Next base: position 272 of record NW_028083903.1, read on the forward strand.
CTGGTGAGATACTAATGAAGCCTGCAGTTTATTGAATAGTGAAGTATTGGAGTTGATGTCTTCGTTTTGGGAGAAAAGTGTTAGAGGCCTCTCTGGACTATCATTGAGACATTTCTATACATCTAGAATTGTTCCAGAATCAAAGTGCACTAGGGAGATGGGAGGAGAAGAGCAGACAGGCCTTGTGTGCCTTCTGACGCGGTGCCCTGAGAAGAACACAGTCTCTCTC
>NW_028083904.1:0-812 GCF_014824575.4 Sturnira hondurensis
TGAGGCAGCACCAGTGGGACCAGAGAGGCCTGAGAGGCCCAGAACTTACAGTATGGAAAGAGAAAAGGGGAAAGTAGAAATAGTAACAACATCTAATAAATAAATGAGATACAGGGCACGATATGGTAATAACAGCCACTGCTGTAAAAGGCTTCCCATGGGCCAGGCCCTGTTCTCAGCACTTGCTATACCATATTTTTTGGACTATACGACGCACTTCCGCCCACGCCGCCTAGTTCTGGACAATGTTCTGGACTAGTTCTGACTAGTTCTGGACAATGGGGTGTTTCGTCTGTGGCTTTTAGTTATGGCAGCCTTAGTAGATGAATATACCTGCCCTATCTTCATTTGTGTGATTTGGGTTTTGGTTTTCAACGTATTGGGAAATATTCTAGAGATACACGAGGCTTAGAGGGTAATGCAGCAAATACCCATTGTCTCACTAAGTCAGGGTAGGATAGTCTGTGCTGCAGTAACAAATAAACCCTGAAATCTTGGTGGCTCGATACAACGTAAGTTTATTTGCTGATCATGAGATTCCAGCATGGGCCAGGCAGCCCTCCTTCATCTCATAGCTGTGGCATTTGGAGTATGTGGCCTCCAGGGCCACCCCTGCAGGGGAGGGGAGGACAGAGAGGAGGTACTCTGGCTCTTAATGGCCTCAGGGGGAAAATGACTTCCACTCACACCCCATTGTCCAGAACTAGTCATGTGGCCCCAATCTAACTGCAAGGAGCCCTGGGAAGTGGAGGGGAGTATATGGGTAATTGGTGAGCATCAGCTAGCTGCCTCTCCCATCCCCACCCCATGAA
>NW_028083905.1:0-1054 GCF_014824575.4 Sturnira hondurensis
TGTGTAGAAGTATCTTTTGCTGGCACGACTGCGGAAGGTACTGTGCTATATGAATGGTGAAGGGTTTGCCTTTTCTTAGTTCCTGTGCAATAGGGACATTTCGTAGGAAGCAAGGTTCCCCAGATAAGTCTCTACCCCTTGTGTAGAAGTATCCTTTGCTGGCACTGCTGTGGAAGGACTGTGTTATCTGCAAGTGAATCGTTTTGCCCTTTCTTCTTTCCTGGGCACTAGGGACATTTCCTAGGAAGCGGGTTTCCCCCGATAGTGTCTACCCCTTTTGTAGAAGGATCCTTTGCTGGCACTGCTGCGAAAGGTACTCTGTTATCTGCAGATGAAAGGTTTGCCATTCCTTCGTTTCTGGGCAATAGGGACATTTCATAGGAAGCGGGTTTTTCCCCGATAAGTCCTTACCTCTTGTGTAGAGGTATCCTTTGCCGGCACTGCTGCAGATGGTACTGTTTTATCTGCAGAGTGAAGCTTTTTGCCGTTTCTTCGTTCCTGGGCAATAGGAACATTTCGTAGAAAGCGGGTTTCCACTGATAAGTCTCTACCCCTTGTGTAGAAGTATGCATTGATGGCAGTGCTGCGGAAGGTACTGTGTTATCTGCAGAGTGAAGCGTTTACCCATTCTTACCAGCGCAAGAGGGAAATATAGTAGGAAGTGGGTTTCCCCGTATAAGTCTCTACCCCTTGTTTAGAAGTATCCTTTGCTGGCACTGCTGCGGAAGGTATTGTGTTATCTGCAGAGTGAAGTCTTTCCCACTGTCTTTGTTCCTGGTCAATAGGGACATTTCGTAGGAAACGGGTTTCCCACGATAAGTCTCTACCACTGTGTAGAAGGATCCTTTGCTGGCAGTGATGCGGAAGGTACTGTGTTATCTGCATGGTGAAGGGTTTGCCGTTCTTTGTTCTTGGCATAGGGACATATCGTAGGAAGCGAGGTTTCCCCGATAAGTATCTACCCGTTGTGTAGAAGTATCTTTTACTGGCACTTCTGTGGCAGGACTCTGGTATCTGCAAGTGAAACATTTCGCCCTTTCTTATTTCCTGGGCA
>NW_028083906.1:0-544 GCF_014824575.4 Sturnira hondurensis
TTCTCATTATATTAGCGATGGCTGAACATTTTCTGGATAGGCCTTGTGTGAGACTCTTTTACATTGTAATTAATTAGAACATTTGAAGATATGTATGAGTATTTTAAAGGAATGGAAACTGAACAACATCCTACATACAGTGTAGGATAAGGTTGTTACTACAGCACCTGCTGATTGCCCCACATTTCAGGTCGAAATTTGAACAAAGAGTTCTCTTTAGGAAAAATAATCAGTTTTTCAGAGAGAAATGCAAATCTGATATGATTGTCAGCATAAGAAATGCCGAAACCTGTAGATAATTTTTATACAAAATTTTTTTGAGCCTAAGTGACAACATACGCCACGGAACAAGATCTCAAATGCTCTGGAGAATAACAGTTTTGCAGTTTATTTTATGCATTGGGAATTAAGGAGGGAACTAAGGGAGATTTTCCATGGAGGTGAGAGAAAGCAACACAGGCATTAGATTATAGGTAGTGAACAAGATTACACGCTCACATGAAGGTGGTTATATTTTTAGGATGTCTGAAAAAGGGGACTATTT
>NW_028083907.1:0-894 GCF_014824575.4 Sturnira hondurensis
TCCTTTGCTATTTTTTCTCAACTTCTAGTAATCAAATTTTAAATTTCCAATATTTTTCTTTTTTTTTCTTTTTTTCTCTTTTTAATATAATTTTTAAAATTTGATTCTTGTTCAAGTACAGCTTTCTGTCTTATATTCCCAACCCTACCTACCCCCCGCCCCGTGCTCCCCACCTCCCTCCCATTTCCACCTACCCACATTTAGTTATTGTCCATGTGTCCTTTATACTTGTTCGTGTGAGTCCTTCCCCTTTTCCCCTATGATTCTCTCCCCTCTCCCTTCTGGACCGTGTCAGCCTGTTCCGTATTTCAGTGTTATTGGTCATATTTTGCTTGCTTGTTTGTTTTGTTTAGATTCCTGTTAACCGTGATATCATATGGTATTTGTCTTTCACCACTTGGCTTATTTCTCTCAGCATAATACTTTCCAGTTCCATCCATGATGTTGCAAAAGGTAGGAGCTCCTTCTTCCTTTCTGCAGGATAGAATTCCATTGTGTAAATGTACCATTGCTTTTTGATCCAGTCATTTACCGATGGGCATCTAGGTTGCTTCCAACTCTTGGCTATTGTGAATTGTGCTGCTAAGAACATCGGGGTGCATAGGTTCTTTTGGATTGGTGTTTCAGGGTTCTTAGGATATACTCCTAATAGTGGAATTGCTGGGTCAAAAGGCATGTTCATTTCAGTTTTCTTAGAAAATTCCATACTGTTTTCCATAGTGGTTGAACCAGTCTACAATCCCACCAACAGTGAACTAGGGTCCCCTTTTCCCCACAACCTCTCCAGCACTTGTTGTTTGTTTCTTTGTTTATGATAGTCATTCTGACTGGTGTAAAGTGGCATCTCATTGTGGTTTTAATTTGCATCTCTCTGATAGCTAGCAATATGGAGCA
>NW_028083908.1:0-12993 GCF_014824575.4 Sturnira hondurensis
GGGTCTCCTGAGCGCCTGTCACGCAGCCGGCCGCAAGGACCGAGGCTCGGTGTCTTACGTGGCTCTTTTTCCTGCGACTAGTGAAGGATTCACCCCGCAGGAGCTGGGAACCCCGAGCTAGGCCGGGTCTTAGGGTGAATGTGGCCCTCCTGCCACCTGACAAAGCGTCTATGTCTCACCAGACTGTGGTCGGGATCCCCAACTTTCGTCTAGGCCCATCCGTGCCTGCCTTTGTCAAACCCACTTTAATCTGAAGTTGCATAAGCAGTGAGGGCGTGGTCAAGACTGCATTGTATTCCATGGAAACTTAAGTCAGTAAATTCTGACCATGCTATTCACAGACACGAAATAAGTCCCAGAGGGCTCAAAGATTTAAACATAACAAATAAAGTAATAAATATACTAGAAAACACACTGAGAATTTCATGTCTCAAAGAAGTGGCGTTATGAGTAATAGGTACGTTTGAGTAACCTAGGTGGAAAAACATTTCAGAAATAGGAAGACAAGATAAAAACAAACAAAACTAAATAAATTTAGAAATACTGGAAAAACGCACAAGTATTTTGCATAAAGAGAACACGTCAAATTTGAGGACCGGGTCAGTTTAGCTGTTACTGGCTTTCACGAGATAAAGTGGGAAGAGTGTTTCTGGTCCATACCTCGTTTTGAGCACGTAAATATAACTTGATTTCTATGGACTGGAACTGCGCCACGTAACTGTAATTACTGTGGAACTGCAAAAAGGGAAACGTCATTAAAGTGGCGTTAGGGTCAGTGGGGGTGCTGTCCACCGACAGCAGCATGCAGGGTCAATTACAGGAAAGATTGTCTGTCACAGGCCCCGACATGAAGATGGTACCATGTGCTCCCAGGAGAAATCGACTCCCCAGCAACTCAGCTAGAGAGAAACCATTGTCATCCTGAACTGAGAATTTTCTGTGCTGCACTTTCATTTGAAATGACCCCTCCCAGCTTCCTCTTTTTCCTTGTAATGTAATGTTCCTCTTTTACTTGTGGAGCTTGCCTAGGACTTTCGCTACAGCTTGCTTGACCTAAATTACACTTATTTTACTGTTTCTGAATAAACCCCTTATCTGCTGTTAACATAACTGACTGCTATATTTTTAAGGTCAACATAATTTGGTGGCTCATATGGAGGTCCAGAGGACTTCTGACATCTCTGAGGTTGATGAGCAAGCAGGCACAGTGTCCTTGCTCTGAAATACTCGGGGAAGGGTCCTTTGGCACAGACTCTCTGGTGATCAGTTTGAGAATAGTCATCCAGAAATAACATCCTCATACCCTCTGATCCAGAAATTCCACTTTTCAAAATTTCCCCCAGTATCCCTGGCCTGGTAGCTCAGTTGGTTAGAGTGCCTGCCTATATGCCAAGGTAGTCAGTTCATTCTCCAGTCAGGGTACATTCAAGAATCAACCAATGAATGAATACATATGGGGAACAAATCTCTCTCTCTTTTTCAAATTAATAAATGAAATTAAAAGAAAAACATAAAAAATTCCCCTCCCAGTTATGCTTCCCTGTGTATGAAATGAAGTATGTTTAAAATATTGTATCCAACACTTATATAATAACAAATATAATTTAATCGTTTTCAGTAGAAGAGAATTTATTAATTATGGTGTGCTCACACTGTGAAATATTATAGAATGTTAAAACTGGGTGAGGGTATATAGTATTTCATTAAAGAAATAAAACCTAGTAAGGTGGTTCTAATGGATTTTAACAGAGAATGATTTCTAAATAATATTATTATGTGAGAAAAGTATCCTGCAAAACAAATTGTGTTAAAAAAAACACAAACCCAGGCAGAAGATGTGCTGAAAGGAGACACAGGGACTAGCCACAGGGGTCAGGGTCTGGGCAACGTGCAGGGGAAACCGCTTTTCCTTCATGTCATTTGAAATGTTGTGTCAGTTCTTGTCTCTTTTACTTACAATAAACCTATCTATAAATATCTTTGTAGATAAAAAAATGGATGAGAAGTACTTGGTTATATATGTATGCATTTAAAAATGACTCAACAAAAATTCGGCACACCCTCAGTACATCCAGTGCCCCATGCTGCCTTATTTATCCAAATAGCACCTTGACCACCCAAAGTGTCCAATTTGCACCCAAAACTCTATTCTAGCAGAAACATTTCCACAGTGCAAAATATACTGTCACACAGTTACTGTTTGTTTCAGAGATACAAACCATTTCTTATCAAAACAATCAATTTTATATTTAAGTACTGGATCCAAGGTCATTTACAGAAATGCAATTAAGAATATTACAAACCCTGACTAGCCTGGTTCAGCTTCTGTGTCTGGCATCTGGCAACTAGGATTCCTTGTCCAGCTCCAACTCTGGGGTCTGGCCGTGGAGTCTTGGTTATGGATCTGGGTCCTGTCTCTGAGGTCTGTGTCCTGGGTTTGAATCTATTTGGTATGGGTGTCGGATCTGGGGTCTCTTTGGGTGTGGCTTTGGGGGTCTCTGGGTTTATGTGTGGGGTCCATGTGCATGTCGATAAATTTATAGTCGTTGGCCCCAAATCAATACCAACAGGAGTCCCAAGGTTGGCGTGTTGTGAAGAAGGAAACTTCAGTGCAAATACCTCAATTTGAATACAGAATGGCTATGAGTACAGAAGGGTTGTTCAGGAGCTCAGTGTTGTTACTGGTGAATCATGAAGCAGCACAATGTATATCAGCTCAGTAGTGCTGCTTCTTAGTTATGTAGCATCAGGGCTGTGAGGAGGCCCTGAAGTGAGGCAGCCCTGGGGCAGACTCCCTCTCTGGCTGTGCTGCTTCGGGCTTCTCCACTCATCTCCATGACTTGTCATCAAATCTTGTATTGCCTCTTTGCTCAGCTGCATTTGCACGTGAAGAATTTTAAGAAACAATTATTGAAGAGTGATTTATGGGCAATGCAAGCAGACAGTGACCTTCAGTGCTGTGGTTTATCACAGTGTGGTGCAGTCTCTTAAGGTGTCATATCTTCCTTGGCTTTTGAGCTTTCACGGGTGTCTTCTTAGCCAAGGACATTCCTCCCCAGTCTTTGCAAGATGGCTGGCATTTTTATTTATTTTTGTTGTTGTTCTTTAGCTCTCAGCCTCCAGGCTGCCTGTCCAAACAAAGGCATGATTTCAGATGTAGGGTGCAAAGTCACATGCTGTTTGTATTCTAGTGGACTCTCCATCCTGCTCCATAGAGAGTAGGGTTTCTCATTGCTGAGACTGGGGGATTTTTCTCCACATTGTAGGTGCTCATTAGCAATTGTTATCTCTATTCAGTACATGAAATTAACTTCGACCTTAACCCCCTAATGACAACCTGAAGGCCTCCATACAATGTGCCAAATGTCCCCTCGGGGGCAAAGTCAATCTTAGGTTGAAAACCAGTGATCTATTTTTTGGAAAATTTTATTTATTGATTTTTGAGAGAGGGCAGGGGAGGGAAAAAGAGAGGGAAAGAAACATGAATGTGTGGTTGCCTCTCACGTGGAGTCCACGGGGGACCTGGCCTACAACTCAGGCATGTGCCCTGCCTGGGAATCAACTGGCAACTCTTTGGTTCCCAGCCTGAGTTCAGTCCACTGAGGTACACCAGCCAGAGTAAAAGCCACTGATGTTGAGGCTTTGATTATCTTTGGTACCTGAATGATCTGGCCTTGATATGCAGTATTTTTACCATCATTCCACGTAAATTATTTTCTAATTCCAATTGTGATTTATTTTGGGGTGGTTATTTAGAACTGTATTTCATAATTTGTAAATATAAGTATTTTCTAGTTATCTGTTGTTACTCATTTCTTGATTAATGGGGCATTCAGAGCAAGAAATACACACACACACACACATACACAAATTTTAGTCCTTTTTAATTTGTTGAGACTTGCTTTATATTACTACCTAGTCAGTGTTTAAAAAGATCGCAGAGTGCTTGGAAAGCATCTGTAATTTGCAATTTGGGGGTGCAGTGAAGAACTTATGCACATTGAATGCCATTTGCTTCTCATGTTATTTTAAAAATATTTTTACTATTTTTGAGGGTTTTATTGGCTCTGAAACAGAACCTGCATGATGAAGGTTTGTTGAATCACCTGTTAAGATTATTATTTTATGTATTTTTCCATGTAGCTCTGTTCTATATAAAATTTTGAGTTTATGTTATTAAGTGAATAAAAATTTGGACGTTACTGGTAAATTGAACTTTCTGATATGAAGTATTCCTGTTTATGTGTAGAAGTTTTTTTTGTCTTCAAGTCTACTATGTTATTATATAATTTTTATTTGGTTAATGTTCATATTATATTTTCCTGATGTGGATCCTGGCGGGCAGCATCTGTGTGTGTGTTGTGGCTGCTAGGGAACAAATACACACGGACAACAGAAGTCCTGTGGAGAAAAAGGGATGGCAAGGCCACTCTCTGAGAGAGAGAGAGGGCGAGAGGGTCAGAGGCCTGTGTCTGGAGAAACTTTTATTGCTTCTCTGGGTACGTTACATGGAGGGTAGTCCTCATTTACTATGCACAGGTTCACTGCAGGGGACTCCTTTTTACAGATANATTTATATCCTTCTGTTTTTTTTTATCAAAGAATATGATGTTACTTTCCAGTTGTTCAAGTGCCTTTCATTGGGCATCATTTTAAGATTTTGTTCACACAGATCATGCACATTCTTGCTGGGGTTAATGTTAGGCATTGAATCTGTTTTGTTGCTATTGGTTCTTTTCGATTCTAACTTTAACTTAGTGTATAAATATATATTTCTCTGTGTTATTCCCCCTCACTGTAATAAATTCTATTATTTGTAATCATTACATTGCTTTTCATGATTCATCAAGGTAAATAAGCTATCATACAATAATAAAATTGTATTACTTTTGTTATGTAAAAACAGAAAAATAGACTGTGCTTGAAAGAAAATGTGAAGAAATGAGGTAATGTGAGGAGTTAGAAAAAATTCTGTTGGTGGTAAATTAATTAATGATGAAATAAAAGAGGAACAGGATTAGTTTTTCTTTTCTCCTTTTTAAATTTTTATTTATTTTTAGAGAGGGGAAGGGAGGGCGAAAGAGAGGGAGAGCAACATCAATGTGTGGTTGCCTCTCACATGGCCCCCCCTGGGGACATGGCCTGCAACCCAGGCATGTGCCCTGACTGGGAATCAAACTTGCAACCCTCTGGTTCGCAGGCCTGCGCTGAATCCACTGAGATATACCAGCCAGGTAGGATTCTTATTGGACCCCTGGACTTGAAAGCAGAAGTAGAAACGCAGAAAGTAGAAAGCAGAAGTGTTTTGTAGGTGAAATGGCGCCCCCTCTAGGTTATCTGAGGAACTCACAATATGACAAATGCGTATTTTCGATAAGGGAGATTGTAGATGGTGAACTTTGGAATGTACAGAGCAAGAGTATTTACTTTTAGTGACGTTACAGAGCAATTATTAAGGAGTGACGTATGAGCAATGACAAGAAAGCTGTCATCCTCGCACGCCTGCAGCGCGTCACCACCGTGACTCAGTCTCCCCAGGTGTGCGGTCCCTTCTGCCTACTGCGATCGGGCAGGTGTCCGAGCAGCCTGGACGCTTCCACTGCATCTCGGCCCCGGGACAGTGAGCTCCACCAAGGCACGTGTGTCCCTCTAACCAGTGTGTGTCCTGTATTACGCACGAGATGCCCATCCCTGGGCCTTACACCAGCAAATGCATCTTCACAGGCACTTACCAAGTGAACGGGTCGGCCTCCCTGCGGTCTTGACCATCCCGATGGTCCAGCTTGTCTCAGAGCCCTTCTCAGACCCAGCCTGTCCCTCCTCGGCCGGCCCATGCCCTCTCTTCCCTCCCAGCGGCCGCAGGACAGGGGTGCTCCAGCTGAGGAGCCTGCCTGGGCAGAGGGTCATCAGCGGGATCCTGCGGGAGCGAAGGTCTCAGGAAGGAGAGCGGAGGGGGGCTCTGGTGATGTGAGTCCCGGAGAGTCGAGAACTTTGATAGGAGGAGTGACCAGAACGCTGCCTGGTGAGGGATGGGAGGGGGGTCGGGGGGAGAGGTCAGCACCCAGTCCCAGTGCTGACTTGAAGCCACAGCTTCCTCCCCCTGATGGGGCTTCTTCTTGCAATTTCCGGACCCAGGACTGAAGTGACAGGACCCACAGCTTTCTCTGAGAAGCCCCTGTTGTCACACCCACAGCACACAGGCGATGGGACTGGACCCATCACACTCACAGGCAGAGATGTTCCCCGCGGTCATGGACCCACGGCCTCTGTGCACCTCTGATCACAGGGCCGCACTGTACTCTTGGAGGGGGGCTGTCTTCAGGCTCCCAGGACCCAGAACTGAAGTGACAGGAACCCCTGCTCTGTCATGTCAGACCCCTCCCCACAGTGACCAGGCTCAAAGGTGAAGGGTCGGGACACTTACCTTTCACAGAGAGGGACCTTTCTCAACCCAAGCAGGACACAGGTGTGCAGTAACAGGACACTCCTGTCTCTTGTGTGGTCCTCTTCAGGAGGAGAGGCCTGAGGTCACCCCAGGCCTGAGGTTACAGGACTCCTAGACCCCCAGGTCTCAGGTGTGGACCTTCCTCTTGCTTACAAGACCCAAAGGTGACCTGACATGACCTCTTTTGTTCTCTGGTGAGGACCCAGAGCTCATGTCATGAGGCTCCATCCTCTCTTAGGTAATAGCAGTCCCAGCAGTCAGAGGACCCAGGGCTGATTCGGCAGGACACCTGGTCTCTGGGGGTGGTGCCCTTTTTCACACTGTGCTGTACATGGTCATCTCCTGTGCATCTTTAGAATAGCATCTGAGTTGAAGCCAGCAGGAGATGCTCTTTGTGTCGCCACCTTGTGGACATCATGGGAATAGCACCCTTTTCGTAGCATCTGCTCCTATCATTTTGCAAGGTCACTTTGGAGCCCCATGGCACCTCACACTATCACTGCCTCAGTACATTTTGTGTGTCTACGTTTCCATTCTATGTTTGATGTTCTTCTGCATGTGGAGTTCCTGACTCTTTCATGTGAATGAGGTTCTCATGCCTATGCATGTCTCAAATTTAGTTGTTTTCATTTGGTAATCTGTGTCATACCTTTTGGGTTATCAGACCAGCTCCAAAATTCTTGAGGTTAGAGAAAGGGTTGTTTCCCCACCAAACAGTCAGATATTTAATAGGAGGTGAATGTGGGGAGTACATGTTTGTAACCATTTACTTAAGTAAAATTTAATAATCTAACTGAAGTAAGTTATTCTCAAAGCTGAATGATTATCTGAATGAAATGTGGAGCAATGTACTAATTTAGCTTGTTGACAAGGAACTTCTATGTAAAGTTTCATGGGCAGTAGTGAAGAGAGCCAACATTTTGCACTTGGCACATTGACTTTAAACTGGCTGTTAGGAAAAGGAAGACTGGGAAATTACTGAGGATTGTCCTCTCATTTATTCCTGAGAGATGTAGTTGCCAAAACTGGGTTTAGGAAGAGCTTCAGCACAGCTCTAGACAGTAATACTCCTAGCAAGAGCTTGTTGACCCTCTTCAAGACCCTCTTTGTGTTTTGACGTTTTTGGAAGTTAAAACACCTCATCACAGGTAGCAAACGTGTGTGTGGCCCTTTTCCCACTGAAGATGCGTGAACATAAGCAACATTTTTGGCCCCTTTGGTTTTGTCACTTCAAGAAAGGTACAAGCACAACTGCAAGGCAACAAAAGGTTTGTGGTGTGTATGTATGGAGATGTTGCTGTGAGTGATGGAATGTGTCAGAAGTGGTTGTGAAGTTTCATGCCAGAGATTTCTTGAGTACAGTTGGCTCACAAGTCAGTAGACCGGGTGCAGTGGAGAGCCATGGAGGGAAGATGTTCACTGAGGACAGAGAGAGTTACGGTACGCAGGAGACAGGCTACATAATAAAAGGATTGAAATTGAGTATTAGGAATTATTTGCACCAGCATGGTGATGTTAACTGCATTCATGGTGGGTTCCACAGAAGTTAAGTGGGGTGCTGGGGGACCCCTTTTGACTGCATTTCCAGAAGTGGCTCTCCACTGAAACCTAAGGAAAACATTCTGCTTCCAAGACAAATATGAGGGGGGATGAACTGTTGATATGGTAGAATAATGTGGAGTGGGAGAGTTGAGGGAAAGAAAGGAACCACCACCAGCAGCCCCTGCAGAGGGTGGTCTTCATCCAAAGGAGGTGATGTTGTATATGTGGTGGGTTCCCGAGGGTGTTTCTGCAGTGGGAGCTCCTTGCAGAAACCCAGCGGGTTACTCCCATCAGAGCCACTGAAAGCCGCCTGTGGGAAAGCGTTCAGAATTTGTCAAGAGAAGGCACAGAAGGTGCAAGGCCAGTGTGTTCAGTCTTTCCAGTTTTGTCTTAATGGAGAGAAATTTCCATTTCCTGGAAGACTGCAGAAGGCACCTGTAAGAGCTCTCTGCTCCAAAAGAGAACAATGTTGTGGGATGATGGAATGAATGGTGAAGTTGCCTGAAAAGTGGTAGAGGGCAGTGGAACAAAGTGGTGACTGTGTTGTGCAGTCGTTGTTCAGTCACGTTGCTGGGGGAAAATGAAAAGCATGCCTACCATGGCACCTGTTGGTAAAAAGTGAACTAACCTTTCTGCCAACCCAGTAGTTCAATGTCGGTCTCTTCTGCCATCTAGTGGCAATTTTCAGGAATGACACCTCAGTTCAGGTCAGCAGGAAAAGTGGTTGATTCCAGTGGAATATCAATGGCTTTTGGTGGCAGCGGTATTTACAAATCCATTAGAAAACGCCTAAATATCAGCACTGTCCAATTACCTTGTGACTGGTTTTTAGATTAAAGGCAAAGGGAGCAATGAATGCGTTTTATGTGACATTTCTTGGAGCTCGATTTGTTGTGTATCAGCAGCAGGCTTTGACAAGTTCCAGGCATGCTTAAAAACCTTTTGTAATTTGATTTGTTTCTTGCAGGTTCCTTAAACAATGAGAAAAGTAAAGTTTATTCAGTATTCTCTACCATGGTGTAAAATATAAAATAAAATACATACATAAAATAGAAGTGTCATTGTTTTGTATGTGGCCTTAGGAACATGTCTTGGGGCTCTTTACCTGTCTAGATGTCCTCGACTATTTCAGTTTCCTCATATGGACGAAAAAACTGGTACATTTCCAGTTTCCGTTTCTAACATGTATTTCTGGGTGAAAATTTCTTTCTGCAGTTTTGACTTGTAGTGTGTTCAGCATATTTCAGTTAAAGTTATTTTGTATCTCAAATGGTGGTTCATTTTGGAGATTATTTAGGTGTCTGTTTCATGAATACCAAACAACAGAACTTTCTAGTCACCCACTTTTAGTGAATTCTAGTTTAAGTGATATGAGAGCAAAAAACTCACTGTGTATGATTTCAATGCTGCAATGCTTGTTGAAGGCTGCTTTATCCCAGGATGCCCAAAAAGTCAGTTTGGTCCCTCACCACCCACCCCCTCACTCTCCCACCATGTGGACTCTGGTTCACGTATTTGCCTTTAACTTTATTTGAAACCCTTTGGTTACACTGTATCATGGCAGATGTCCTATCAGCATGCATTAAAAAAACTCATCAGAAGTGTTGAGTGTGTGGCCATTTTCATATTGAAGATGGATGAATAGAAGTAATATTTTCAGTATATTACACTGTGGCATATCAAGAGGGTTAAATGCCAGTTCAATGGAATACCAGAGTTGTGCCATGTAGGAGAAGGTGGTGTGATGGCTTGAACATGTCAGAAGTGGTTTGCGAAGTTTCTCGTTGGAGATTTCTTGTGTGAGGTTTCCCTACATGTTGGATGAACAAGTCAAAGTCAATAGCCATCCAGTCCAGACATTCATCAAGGAGAGACCACATTATGCCACGAGGGAGACAGAGGACATACTCAAAAACCCCTAAGCAAGCATTGAAAGTCATTTCCACCAATATGGTTACATTAATTGCTTTGGTGTTTCAGTTCACAGAAGCAGAAGGGGAGGAGGAGGGATTTCTGCCTGACCACATTGCCACATCAAATTGTCTGCTCATATGTGAGGAAAATGTTGCGTTTCCAAGACATTGTGGACAGGGGGATGAATCGTTGATATTTGACACTGATGTGGAACTGGAGAGATGATGGACGCATGAAAGGAACCACCAGCAGCCACTCTGAAGTGTGGTCTGCACCCAAAGGAGGCGATGCTGTGGACATGGTGGGGTCACTAGGGAGTCCTGTACTAGGAGCTCCTTGCCATGTATCAGGTGGTTGCTTCCAAAGTGCTGGTCCCCATTGGACCAGTGGAACTCACTGCCCCAGGGAAAGAGTCCTGAATTTGTCAGCAGAAGACGTGTAATCAATTGTCCATCAGGAAAAAGCGAGAGACCACATTTCTCTTTGGTGACCAGGGGAAGATGGTTCCAGCCTGGCGGGGCAGTCCTGATACATCCACAGTACATATAAGACGTTGTATCCTCAGACTGCCAGGTATTTCAGCAGCCTTTCCTAAATAACTCTTAGTGGATTTCCGGTCCATGGAAGACTGCAAAAGGCACCTGGAAGAGTTCTGTGCTCAGAAAGATAACAATGTTGTGGGCAGATGGAATGGTGAAGTGGGCCGAATGATAGCAGAGGGCGATGGAAATAAATGATGAAACCGCGGACCACTCACATTGTTGAGGACAATGAAAAAATGTGCCTGTCATTGCATCTTACTGGAAAACGTGAAGGAACCTTTCCGCTAAGCTCACAGTACAGTATGTGTTCCAAGTGTCGGTCTTTGCTGCCATCTCGTGGCCATTTTGGGGAATGACATGTTAGTTTAGAGGCGACAGGAAAAGTGGTTGATTCCAGTGAAATATCAATGACTCTTGATGGTAGTGGTATTCACAAGTGCATGTGGAAAACATTTAAATGTCAGGACTACACAGTTACCTTGTGACTAGTCTCCAGAGTAATGGCCAAGAGAGGAATAAGCGTGTTTTATGGGTCATTTCTTGGAAGTGGCTTTGCAGCATAATAGAGGCAGGTGTCTACAAGTGCCAAGTGTGCTTGAAAGTCGTTTGTGATTTGCTTTGTCTGTTGCAGCTTCCTAAAACAATGTGGAGGTAAAATTTACATATAATGCTACTACAAGAGATACAAAAAAAGCAAAGTAAAATACCAGCGCCATCGTTGTATGTACGTACCCTTTGAGAGATATCTGCGGGTTCCTTTCTTCCCTTTCCCTGGACTTCATCTACTAGTTTAGATTCCTGGTATGGGTGCAAAACATGTGCATTTCCAGCTTCTGTTTCTAAGCTGTGCATTCAAGGGTGTAGATTTTTTCCTCAAGTTTTGTTATAGAACATCTTTACCATCACTCAGGTCCAGGTATTTTGTAATTCCAGTGGCAGTTTATTTCAATGATTCTGTAGAAATTTATTTCAGATTTCCCAAACAACAGGACTTTCTAGTCATCCATTCTCAGTGAATGCTAGCTTAAGTGCTACGCGGGCAAAAACATTGTATAAGATTTTGAGGCTGCGATGTTGGTTGAACCTTGTCTTAAATGGGGCTGGTAAAAATGTCAGTTCAGCACCCCCCCCGCTTCCCACCACCATACCCCACCCCATCACCTGGCTCTGGCCTCACATACTTGCCTTTACATCATTTTAAACCATTTTGTTAGAATCCATTGTGACAGCTGTCATACCAGCTTGCATTAAAGAAATCTCATCACAATTGGAGAACGTGTGTGTGGTCATTTTCACTCTGAGGATGGAAGAACATAAGCAAAAAGTGCAAGTGTAAGGCAAAGAAAGATTTTTGGGGGGGTGTTTGGAGACATTGCTGTGAGTGATGGAACGTGTCACAAGTGTATTTTCAAGTTTCATTCCAGAGATTTCTGGTGTGTAGTCGCCTCACGGGTCCGATAGACCAGTTGCAGTGGAGAGCCATCCAGGGCAGATGTTTACTGAAGACAGACCATGGTATGGCTCACTGGAGACAGGCAACATACTCTAAGTATCCTAACCAAGCACTGAAAATCATTTGCACCAGCACAGTTAGGTTAGTCACCCTGATGTTTGGGTTCCACAGAAATTAGGCGAGTACAAGGAGGGGACCCATCTTGAATGCATATCCACATGTGGTTCTCTACTGAAACGTAAGGAAAACACTTTGTTTCCAGAATAAATTGTGAGGGGTGATGAATGGTTTGTGTGTTAGCATAATGTGGGATGGGAGAGACTGAGGGTCAGCAAAGGAACCAACATCAGGCCCCTCCAAAGGGTGGTCTTCATCCGAGAGAGGTGATGTTGCCCTTGTGGTGGTTCTGGAGGGGGTCCTGCAGAAGGAGTTCCTTGTAGAAAGCCAGCAGGTGACTTGCAACAAGCACTGTTCCTGGTCAGACCAACTCATCGCCTGAGGGAATGAGTGTGGAATTTGTCAGCAGAAGACATTTGTAAGCTTCATGATAAGGTGAGAATGCATGTTTCTCTTTGGTGACCAGTGAAAAAAGGTTCCAGCCTGGCTGTGCAGTCGTGATTCACCCACAGTGCTCACCAGACCTTGCACCTTCGCATGGCCAATTACTTTGGTCTGTCTGAATTTCTCTTATTGGAAAGAAATTTGCATTTCCTGGAAGACTGCAGAAGCCACCTGGAAGAGCTCTCTACTCCAAAAGATAACAAAGTCGTGGGACCATGGAATGGTGAAATTACCTGAAAGGTGGTAGAAGGCAGTGGAACAAAACAGTGATGACCTTGTGCAGTCATCGTGTTTGAGGGAAAATGAAAAGTGTGCCTGTCATTGCATCTCACAGTAAAAAGTGAAAGAACTGTTCAGCCATGCCATTTGTGGGACATGCATTCCAAGTGTCGGTCTCTGCTGTCATCTTGTGGCTATTTTTGGGAATGACACCTTAGTGCAGGTCAGCAGGAAAAGTGTTTAATTGCAGTGGAATATCAATGGTTTTTGACGGTAGTGGTATTTACAAGTGCATTCCAAAGCGTCTAAATGTCAGC
>NW_028083908.1:17097-23220 GCF_014824575.4 Sturnira hondurensis
CCAATGGTCCAGCTGGTCTCAGAGCCCTTCTCAGACCCAGCCTGTCCCTCCTCGGCCGGCCCATGCCCTCTCTTCCCTCCCAGCGGCCGCAGGACAGGGGTGCTCCAGCTGAGGAGCCTGCCTGGGCAGAGGGTTGTCAGCGGGATCCTGCGGGAGCGAAGGTCTCAGGAAGGAGAGCAGAGGGGGAGCTCTGGTGATGTGAGTCCCAGAGAGTCGAGAACTTTGATAGGAGGAGTGACCAGAACGCTGCCTGGTGAGGGATGGGAGGGGGGTCGGGGGGAGAGGTCAGCACCCAGTCCCAGTGCTGACTTGAAGCCACAGCTTCCTCCCCCTGATGGGGCTTTTTCTTGCAATTTCCGGACCCAGGACTGAAGTGACAGGACCCACAGCTTTCTCTGAGAAGCCCCTGTTGTCACACCCACAGCACACAGGCGATGGGACTGGACTCATCACACTCACAGGCAGAGATTTTCCCCGCAGTTATGGACCCACGGCCTCTGTGTACCTCTGATCACAGGGCCGCACTGTACTCTTGGAGGGGGGCTGTCTTCAGGCTCCCAGGACCCAGAACTGAAGTGACAGGAACCCCTGCTCTGTCATGTCAGACCCCTCCCCACAGTGACCAGGCTCAAAGGTGGAGGGTCGGGACACGTACATTTCACAGAGAGGGACCTTTCTCAACCCAAGCAGGACACAGGTGTGCAGTAACAGGACACTCCTGTCTCTTGTGTGGTCCTCTCCAGGAGGAGAGGCCTGAGGTCACCCCAGGTCTGAGGTAACAGGACTCCTAGACCCCCAGGTCTCAGGTGTGGACCTTCCTCTTGCTTATAAGACCCAAAGGTGACCTGACATGACCTCTTTTGTTCTCTGGTGAGGACCCAGAGCTCATGTCATGGGGCTCCATCCTCTCTTAGGTAATAGTAGTCCCAGCAGTCAGAGGACCCAGGGCTGACTCGGCAGGGCACCTGGTCTCTGGGGGTGGGGCCCTTTTTCACACTGTGCTGTACATGGTCATCTCCTGTGCATCTTTAGAATAGCATCTGAGTTGAAGCCAGCAGGAGATGCTCTTTGTGTCGCCACCTTGTGGACATCATGGGAATAGCACCCTTTTCCTAGCATCTGCTCCTATCATTTTGCAAGGTCACTTTGGAGCCCCATGACACCTCACACTATCACGATCTCAGTACATTTTGTGTGTCTACGTTTCCATTCTATGTTTGATGTTCTTCTGCATGTGGAGTTCCTGACTCTTTCATGTGAATGAGGTTCTCATGCCTATGCATGTCTCAAATTTAGTTGTTTTCATATGGTAATCTGTGTCATACCTTTTGGGTTATCAGACCAGCTCCAAAATTCTTGAGGTTAGAGAAAGGGTTGTTTCCCCACCAAACAGTCAGATATTTAATAGGAGGTGAATGTGGGGAGTACATGTTTGTAACCATTTACTTAAGTAAAATTTAATAATCTAACTGAAGTAAGTTATTCTCAAAGCTGAATGATTATCTGAATGAAATGTGGAGCAATGTACTAATTTAGCTTGTTGACAAGGAACTTCTATGTAAAGTTTCATGGGCAGTAGTGAAGAGAGCCAACATTTTGCACTTGGCACATTGACTTTAAACTGGCTGTTAGGAAAAGGAAGACTGGGAAATTACTGAGGATTGTCCTCTCATTTATTCCTGAGAGATGTAGTTGCCAAAACTGGGTTTAGGAAGAGCTTCAGCACAGCTCTAGACAGTAATACTCCTAGCAAGAGCTTGTTGACCCTCTTCAAGACCCTCTTTGTGTTTTGACGTTTTTGGAAGTTAAAACACCTCATCACAGGTAGCAAACGTGTGTGTGGCCCTTTTCCCACTGAAGATGCGTGAACATAAGCAACATTTTTGGCCCCTTTGGTTTTGTCACTTCAAGAAAGGTACAAGCACAACTGCAAGGCAACAAAAGGTTTGTGGTGTGTATGTATGGAGATGTTGCTGTGAGTGATGGAATGTGTCAGAAGTGGTTGTGAAGTTTCATGCCAGAGATTTCTTGAGTACAGTTGGCTCACAAGTCAGTAGACCGGGTGCAGTGGAGAGCCATGGAGGGAAGATGTTCACTGAGGACAGAGAGAGTTACGGTACGCAGGAGACAGGCTACATAATAAAAGGATTGAAATTGAGTATTAGGAATTATTTGCACCAGCATGGTGATGTTAACTGCATTCATGGTGGGTTCCACAGAAGTTAAGTGGGGTGCTGGGGGACCCCTTTTGACTGCATTTCCAGAAGTGGCTCTCCACTGAAACCTAAGGAAAACATTCTGCTTCCAAGACAAATATGAGGGGGGATGAACTGTTGATATGGTAGAATAATGTGGAATGGGAGAGTTGAGGGAAAGAAAGGAGCCACCACCAGCAGCCCCTGCAAAGGGTGGTCTTCATCCAAAGGAGGTGATGTTGTGTATGTGGTGGGTTCCCGAGGGTGTTTCTGCAGTGGGAGCTCCTTGCAGAAACCCAGCGGGTTACTCCCATCAGAGCCACTGAAAGCCGCCTGTGGGAAAGCGTTCAGAATTTGTCAGCAGAAGACACAGAAGGTGCAAGGCCAGTGTGTTCAGTCTTTCCAGTTTTGTCTTAATGGAGAGAAATTTCCATTCCCTGGAAGACTGCAGAAGGCACCTGGAAGAGCTCTCTGCTCCAAAAGAGAACAATGTTGTGGGATGATGGAATGAATGGTGAAGTTGCCTGAAAAGTGGCAGAGGGCAGTGGAACAAAGTCGTGACTGTGTTGTGCAGTCGTTGTTCAGTCACGTTGCTGGGGGAAAATGAAAAGAGTGCCTACCATGGCACCTGTTGGTAAAAAGTGAACTAACCTTTCTGCCAACCCAGTAGTTCAATGTCGGTCTCTTCTGCCATCTCGTGGCAATTTTCAGGAATGACACCTCAGTTCAGGTCAGCAGGAAAAGTGGTTGATTCCAGTGGAACATCAATGGCTTTTGATGGCAGTGGTATTTACAAATCCATTAGAAAACGCCTAAATATCAGCACTGTCCAATTACCTTGTGACTGGTTTTTAGATTAAAGGCAAAGGGAGCAATGAATGCCTTTTATGTGACATTTCTTGGAGCTCGATTTGTTGTGTACCAGCAGCAGGCTTTGACAAGTTCCAGGCATGCTTAAAAACCTTTTGTAATTTGATTTGCCTCTTGCAGGTTCCTTAAACAATGAGAAAAGTAAAGTTTATTCAGTATTCTCTACCATGGTGTAAAATATAAAATAAAATACATAAATAAAATAGAAGTGTCATTGTTTTGTATGTGGCCTTAGGAACATGTCTTGGGGCTCTTTACCTGTCTAGATATCCTCGACTATTTCAGTTTCCTCATATGGATGAAAAAACTGGTACATTTCCAGTTTCCGTTTCTAACGTGTATTTCTGGGTGAAAATTTCTTTCTGCAGTTTTGACATGTAGTGTGTTCAGCATATTTCAATTAAAGTTATTTTGTATCTCAAATGGTGGTTCATTTTGGAGATTATTTAGGTGTCTGTTTCATGAATACCAAACAACAGAACTTTCTAGTCACCCACTTTCAGTGAATTCTAGTTTAAGTGATATGAGAGCAAAAAACTCACTGTGTATGATTTCAATGCTGCAATGCTTGTTGAAGGCTGCTTTATCCCAGGATGCCCAAAACGTCAGTTTGGTCCCTCACCACCCACCCCCTCACTCTCCCACCATGTGGACTCTGGTTCACATATTTGTCTTTAACTTTATTTGAAATCCTTTGGTCACACTGTATCATGACAGATGTCCTATCAGCATGCATTAAAAAAAGTCATCAGAAGTGTTGGGTGTGTGGCCATTTTCATATTGAAGATGGATGAATAGAAGTAATATTTTCAGTACATTACACTGTGGCATATCAAGAGGGTTAAATGCCAGTTCAATGGAATGCCAGATTTGTGCCATGTAGGAGAAGGTGGTACGATGGCTTGAACATGTCAGAAGTGGTTTGTGAAGTTTCTCGTTGGAGATTTCTTGTGTGAGGTTTCCCCACATGTTGGATGAACAAGTCAAAGTCGATAGCCATCCAGTCCAGACATTCATCAAGGAGAGACCACATTATGCCACGAGGGAGACAGGGGACGTACTCAAAAACCCCTAAGCAAGCATCGAAAGTCATTTCCACCAATATGGTTACATTAATTGCTTTGGTGTTTCAGTTCACAGAAGTAGAAGGGGAGGAGGAGGGATCCCTGCCTGACCACATTGCCACATCAAATTGTCTGCTCAGATGTGAGGAAAATGTTGCGTTTCCAAGACATTGTGGACAGGGGGATGAGTCGTTGATATTTGACACTGATGTGGAACTGGAGAGATGATGGACGCATGAAGGGAACCACCAGCAGCCACTCTGAAGTGTGGTCTGCACCCAAAGGAGGCGATGCTGTGGACATGGTGGGGTCACTAGGGAGTCCTGTACTAGGAGCTCCTTGCCATGTATCAGGTGGTTGCTTCCAAAGTGCTGGTCCCCATTGGACCAGTGGAACTCACTGCCCCAGGGAAAGAGTCCTGAATTTGTCAGCAGAAGACGTGTAATCAATTGTCCATCAGGAAAAGGCGAGAGACCACGTTTCTCTTTGGTGACCAGGGGAAGACTGGTTCCAGACTGGCGGGGCAGTCCTGATACATCCACAGTACACATAAGACATTGTATCCTCAGATTGTCAGGTATTTCAGCAGCCTTTCCTAAATATTCTTAGTGGATTTCTGGTCTGTGGAAGACTGCAAAAGCCACCTGGAAGAGTTCTGTGCTCAGAAAGATAACAATGTTGTGGGCAGATGCAATGGTGAAGTGGGCCGAATGATAGCAGAGGGCAATGGAAGTAAATGATCAAACCGCGGACCACTCACATTGTTGAGGACAATGAAAAAATGTGCCTGTCATTGCATCTTACTGGAAAACGTGAAGGAACCTTTTGGCTAAGCTCACAGTACAGTATGTGTTCCAAGTGTCGGTCTTTGCTGCCATCTCGTGGCCATTTTGGGGAATGACATGTTAGTTTTGATCGGCAGGAAAAGTGGTTGATTCCAGTGAAATATCAATGACTCTTGATGGTAGTAGTATTCACAAGTGCATGTGGAAAACATTTTAATGTCAGGACTACACAGTTACCTTGTGACTAGTCTCCAGAGTAATGGCCAAGAGAGGAATAAGCGTGTTTTATGGGTCATTTCTTGGAAGTGGCTTTGTAGCATAATACAGGCAGGTGTTTACAAGTGCCAAGTGTGCTTGAAAGTCGTTTGTAATTTGCTTTGTCTGTTGCAGCTTCCTAAAACAATGTGGAGGTAAAATTTATATATGATGCTACTACAAGAGATACAAAAAAAGCAAAGTAAAATACCAGCGCCATCGTTGTATGTACGTACCCTTTGAGAGATATCTGCAGGTTCCTTTCTTCCCTTTCCCTGGACTTCATCTACTAGTTTAGGTTCCTGGTATGGGTGTAAAACATGTGCATTTCCAGCTCCTGTTTCTAAGCTGTGCATTCAAGGGTGAAGATTTTTTCCTCAAGTTTTGTTACAGAACATCTTTACCATCACTCAGGTCCAGTTATTTTGTAATTCCAATGGCAGTTTATTTCCATGATTCTGTAGAAATTTATTTCAGATTTCCCAAACAACAGAACTTTCTAGTCATCCATTCTCAGTGAATGCTAGCTTAAGTGCTATGAGGGCAAAAACATTGTATAAGATTTTGAGGCTGCGATGTTGGTTGAACCTTGTCTTAAATGGGGCTGGTAAAAATGTCAGTTCAGCACCCCCNCGTCCTTCCCGCCCCCCCCCCCCCCGCTTCCCACCACCATACCCCACCCCATCACCTGGCTCTGGCCTCACATACTTGCCTTTACATCATTTTAAACCGTTTTGTTAGAATCCATTGTGACAGCTGTCATACCAGCTTGCATAAAAGAAATCTCATCACAACTGGAGAATGTGTGTGTGGTCATTTTCACTCTGAGGATGGAAGAACATAAGCAAAAAGTGCAAGTGTAAGGCAAAGAAAGATTTTTGGGGGTGTGTTTGGAGACATTTCTGTGAGTGATGGAACGTGTCACAAGTGTATTTTCAAGTTTCATTCCAGAGA
>NW_028083909.1:0-673 GCF_014824575.4 Sturnira hondurensis
ATCCCCTACTGGGAACTGGCCCCTGCCGGGAACTGGCCTGCAACCCAGGCATATGCCCTGACTGGGAATTGAACCGTGATCATCTGGTTCACAGGCTGGCACTCAATCCACTGAGCTACACCAGCCAGGGCTGTTCAGACATTCTTATTCATCTATGCAGTGAGAGTAAATCTGTACCAACACAGAATTTGTGCTTAATTTTTCTCTTGAAAGCGCTCACAAAGTTTTACTAAATTTCAAAAGGAAACTTCGTATCATTGCCACGAACAGAACACCAGAAGTCCTTACAATAAGGTGACCATGAAAATGGAATTAGAAGACAATTTGACTAACTTAACAGCCTAAAGACTGCTCTTTGGATAAAAGGGGAGACCCAAGAGTTAGTGAAGTTCTAAGCCAAACTAGTGCCAACCTGAGACTTTCTCCTTGATGTAATAAAAAAGGCCAGAGGGGCACTGAAATGGGTTTTCTTCTGGGCGATACTTTGCAAAGATGGCCACAGTGGCATCTCCCACCCTACAAGCTCTTCTTACAGTGTGCCCCTGACCTTCCTTCTGTCAGGTGGTGGGGTCTATGTCTTTTCTCCTTGAACCTAAGTGGGACCCTACGAGTGCCTGGGGCAACAGAGGACAGTGTGAGTGACCCCACATGATTTCTGAGGCAACCTCAAGCA
>NW_028083910.1:0-1226 GCF_014824575.4 Sturnira hondurensis
AGTTTCATTGTTTGCCTGTAGCTCTAACAACATTTGTACAAAGGCTGTCTTCATCCTTTGAATTGCTTTTGCATCTTTGCCAAAGATCACTTGGCATATGAGTGTGGGTCTATTTCTGGATTCTATATTCTTTCCCACCAATCTATGTATAAGTTTCTCCACCAACACCACACTGTCTTGATTACTGTAGCAGCATATGACTTAATAGTGTGATTCTTCTCTTCAGGGGGGATTATTTACCTATTCTGGGGCCCATATATTTCTGTATAAATGTTAATATAAGTTGTCTAACTGCAGAATAATTGCTAGGATCTTTTTGGGAATCACATTAAATTTATATGTTAATTTGGGGAGAAATGATATCTTTGTTGAGTATTCCAATAGCATGTGTGTATAAACATGGTTCTTTCCTCAGCATCTTGTAATTTGCTGTATACAGGTCACTGTGCTTGCTTGTTAAGTTTACACCTAAGTATTTTATTTTCCTTTGGATGATTATATTTATATATTATATATATAATATATATATATGTGCATATATTGTGCTTTCCAGTTTTGTTTCCACATGTTCAATATTAGTATGTAAAAACATTATTGATTTTTGTGCATAGTATCTGTGAACATGCTGCTACCTTATTAATTCTAGGAGGAGTTATTTGTTTTTGTTTTGTTTTGTGATATATTCATTGGGATTTATAAAATGAAGACCATTAGGTGATTTGCAAATGGAGCCAGTTTTATTTCTTCTTTTCTAATCCATATGCTTTTTACTACCCTTAATTTTTATACATATATGTATATATATATATATATATATATATATATATATAACTTCACATTTTTAGCAGTCTAAATTTGTCTCCATTCTTAGTGATCATATTTCTATGCCAACTTGTCTTTCCAAATTTCACCTGTCTTCTCTTTTATTTGTTAATTTACTAATTTGCTTAACAAAAATGTGTGAAGAACCATTTATGTATTATGTATGACTGTAAGCCCTGACAACACAAAACGAATAAGGAAATATTCTTGTCTTCAAGGGTCTTCTAATCTGTTGGAACATAAAGACAGGTAAACGACCATAGAAGAACCTGAGGATTTCATTAGCTGAATGCATCAGGAATACAGAGGCGGGGATCAGTGATGGCATTTGGGAATGAACATATAAGCTCAGTCTTAAAGGAAAAGTAGAGATTTTCAGAATGCCAAAGATTCTGTGGGATAAA
>NW_028083911.1:0-572 GCF_014824575.4 Sturnira hondurensis
AAGCACCAGTGATCCTTTCCTGAGCCCTCTCCTCACCCAGCTGACAGGTGCAGGTATGCACCACATTTGAATTCTTCATTCACCTAACACTGTTTGCCCAGCCCTGGGGAATCAGTGAGACCCTCGACCTACCGAACTGTTACATGAGGCTCAAGCCACTCCCAGCAGATTTTCCACATTAGCAAACTGCTTTGGCTCATATTGCAGAATTTTCTAAAATCTCTCAGAGGTTCACTAACCCCAAACAAGCAGTGGTTGACCTCAACATGTCCTGTACCTCTTTCTAAGCAGTCCCAAGACTGCCTCAAGTGGTGACTGGTCTCATCTTGCATTGTAACTCCCATCAGATAGCCCTAAGCCTGGCATAAGCTACAGCCAGCATTGGTTTGGAATGTAGTTTCAACTAAGCAGCCACAGGCCCGCACAAGTGGTGGGTGCCTTGAGTCACACTGTGGTGCCCACCAAAGGCTCCTGAGCCCAGCAGTAGTTGCAGCTGGCTCCAGTTACAGTATAGCCTCTCCCAACCACTTCCAAGCCCAGTACAAGTGACAACCAACTTTTCAGCTCCCACC
>NW_028083912.1:0-1076 GCF_014824575.4 Sturnira hondurensis
CAAGGGATAGAACACCTATTTGAAAAAGTAATAATGGAAAATTTTCCTAATCTGATGAGACAAAAAGTTACACGAATCCAGGAATCACAGAGAATCCCATTCAAGAGGAACCCAAACAGGCCCACTTCAAGACACATCATCATTAAAATGGCAAAATTCCAAGAAAAAGAGAGAATCTTAAAGGCAGCAAGGGAGAAAGAGGAGGTAACATACACGGGAGCCCCAATAAGGTTGACTACTGACTTCTCAGTGCAAACACTCCAAGCAAGAAGAGAATGGCAAGAAATATTCCAAGTAATGAGAAACAGAGGCCTACAACCAAGGCTAATTTACCCAGCAAAGCTCTCAATCAAGATAGAAGGCCAAATAAAGAGCTACCAAGACAAAAGAAGTCTAAAAGAATATGCCTCCACCAAACCAGCTCTACAAGACATACTAAAAGGACTGCTGTAAGGAAAGGAAGTAAAAGAGAGAGACAGAGGAACTCTGGTACAAAAATGGCAATGAATAAGTACCTATCAACAATAACCTTAAATGTAAATGGATTAAGTGATCCAGTCAAAAGACATAGAATAGCTGAATGGATAAGAAAGCATGACCCAAACATATGCTGCCTACAGGAGACCCACCTCAGGACAAAAGACCATCACAGACTAAAAGTGAAAGGCCGAAAACAAATTTTCCAAGCAAATTGTCAAGAAAAAAAAGCTAGGGTAGCAATTGTCATATCAGACAAAATAGACTTCAAAAAAAAGGGCCATAAAGAGAGACCCAGAAGGTCACTTCATAATACTCAAGGGAAGAATCCACCAAGAAGACATTAACATCATAAATATATATGCACCCAACATAGGAGCACCCAAATATATAAGAAAAATCCTAGAGGACTTCAAGAAAGATATTGACAGCAGCACAATTATAGTAGGGGATTTTAACACCCCACTGCCTAAAATGGACAGATCTTCCAAACAAAATATCAACAAAGATATAGCTGCACTAAACAACACCCTAGATGAAATGGACTTAACTGATATATATAGTGCCCTCTATCCCAAAGAAGCTAAATACACATTCTT
>NW_028083913.1:0-1950 GCF_014824575.4 Sturnira hondurensis
TTCTGGTCCACTCCCTTGATTTGAGTCCCAGTTTCCTTTCCATCACTATTGGATTCCTGTGCATTTCCCTTCATTTCAATTAGTTTAGCCTTCATATGTCCCTCTAATTTGTGGCTAAAATCAACCAATTCTGTGAGCATCCTGATCACCAGTGTTTTGAACTATGTATCTGAAAGTTTGCCTATTTCTTGGTCACTTAGAATTATAGGCTCTGGGGCTTTGGGCTGTTCTTGAGTCATAATGTTTGGTCTGTTTGCACCTGTTATGTATGAGGGGTGGAGCCTTAGATGTTCACCAGGACCAGGTGACCCAGTCTCTGGGTTGTGACGCTGTATGTGGGGGCAGGGTCAGAGAGGGAAAAAAATGGTGCTTTGCTCTGCTCAGCTCTCTCTGATTTCTGTCCCCTCTGCGGCTTCCCACAAGCAAATTGTGCTCCTTTGGTGCTGGTTCCTGGGTGTGTGGGCCCGTGTACTCTCCAGGACCCTGTGGGTCTCTCCAATGAACTCTCTGTGACCCTGGGAGCCTCTCCCAGCCCCTTGGCCCTGAGAAAGTCTTTCCAGTTGGTGCTTTCAGGCTCTAATTCCCATCGTTGGGGCCCTAGCCTGAGTGGTCTGAATCACTGTTCGCACCTTCGCTTGTTTTATCTGCCCTCCAATGTGTGACCATAGTCAGCCAGCCGCCCTGTGCCCTCACTGGGTCCGCCTGTCGCCACCCTACGCCTGGGATCCACCAACTGCCTCCGCCTCCACCTCCGCCTCCGCCTCCACCTCTGCTCCTGTGTCAGTTGGACTAAACAATTTTTCCAGCCCAACCCCGCTTCGCCGCTGACTCCGCCCCTCGTACCAGTCTGGCTGAGTGGTTTGTGGTTGTTGGACTTCCGTACAGTTAAATTTTCAGTTTTGCCTGCATTTTTGTTTCTGAAAGTCAGCTGTCCTTAAATTTAGTTGTGGGAGGGGGCACAGTGTTTCCACCTACGCCTCCATCTTGGCCGGAAGTCCCAGCTCTGCAAGTTTTGCTGGAGCTGGTGGTCCCAGTCTGCAGGAGTGAGAGTGGGAGAAAAAGACTGTCCCCTGCATACTGGGGGGCAGTTCTCTGCTGCTTCTGATCACTGAGGTGCAGAGAGTCTGGCAGCTATTGTTTCTCCTTCCCCCACTGTTGCAATCCCCTACTCTGGCTCAAGTAACTTCCTGAGGGGGTTCAGAGGGCCAACAACTCTCCTCCCCTATTTTTCACACTTTTCCCCTTTCAGGATGCAGACATTAAAGACTAGGACATTAAAAATAAACAAGTGCATTTTCAGGGAAAATTAAGTGACCACACATGCCCAGGATGATGCTCTCAAGAGACATTAAGTTTACACCTGAATTCTCAGCACAGGATCAGGCCACAACAATTTTAAAAAACAACAACAAAAAAATCCCCACTGAACCCAGTGAAGGGTGAATATGACATCTGGAGTTACTACATTGTTAGACTCAAATGGCCAGCATTCAGCAAAAAATCACAAGCCATACAAAAACAAGAGGAACTATGGCCCATTGAAAGGGGAAAAAATTCAACAGACTCTCTCCTGAAAAAGAGTCCATGGAAAATGTATTAAACAAAGACAAGATAACTATGTGTGAATAAAATGGAAATATCAATAGAGAGGAAACCTCAAAAGAAATTTAAAAATTCTGGGCCTGAAAAGCACAATAATCAAAAAATTCACTAGATGGATTCAAAGGCAGATAAAGCTGACAGAAAGAAAGAATCTGAACTTTAAGATAAAATAACAGAAACGATTGACACTGAGGAACAGAGAGAAAAACTGAAGAAGAGCAAACAGAGCCCAGGGAACGGCGGGACACCAAGGGGACCGGCGCGCACAGCGTGGGAGTACCAGGAGAAGCAAGACGACGTAAGAAATAACGGCTGAAAACTTCCTAAGTTTAATGAAACACAAGCATA
>NW_028083914.1:0-1405 GCF_014824575.4 Sturnira hondurensis
TTTGATGATCTCACGTTCTGCAAAGCTTCCTGGAATGGGGGGAAATGGGTGGTGTTGGCACCAGGGCGGCCAGGATCGCCCAGAGGGGTGTGACTGGGACAACAGAGGGGTCCTCAGAGGAGCAGCTGAGGGACGCTCAGAGGTGTCACCAAACCTGATCCATTTACCTGGATACCGCTGCTTTCCAAACACTCGTGACGGCGCTGACCTGTGCAGGCGCCGTGGGACAGCCCTCTGCAGCGGGGACTCAGGCTACACCTCACAGTCTGGGACGCCCAGAGGCTCCCCGAGTGGGACGGCGCTCTCTGCCAACAACCCCAGGGCACACGGATGCTGATCGAATGTCCAGCGTGTGTTCTACAACCTGGTGGATGCCAGATAGACATCGTTTTCCGTCAGAGATGAGCTTTGCCCAAGGATTCCTTTTTGTTTTGTAACGAGGACAGATCCACAGAGGACAACACAAAGCAGACAGAGCGGACAGGAGACAAAAGCGCCCTGAACAGCGCGTTAGGAGCCCGGCTGGCAGGTGTAATAAAGCAAGGGGCCTCGAGACGGAGACGTCGTAGGCACAAGTTGGCAGTTAGTTTCCGGACAGCTTCCCTGGGGGGTGGCGCTTCCTGACATGTGAGTTGCGTGTGAGAGAGTGTCAGGAGGATGTCGAGTAAACAAGTGAAGGCTCAAATCTGGAATCGTCAACAGGCAAACAGGAATGTAACGTCCTACGGGCCAGTGGGACCCCCCGAGAGTAAAACTAAAGATGGCAGAGTGACGGAGCCACGACTGAAGTCTAAGAAATGCCGTCATTCAGAGGGTGAGTGGAGGAAAGGGATGAAGTCGCAGACAAGACTGAGAAAAGGACACCCAGGGAGCTGAGGGGGAAAACGCGGGGGGTGGGGGGGGGGGGGGGGGGGGAATGCCGTGAGAGCCGAGTCAGGGAAGGAGCGAGGTCAGCTCCATCCCGCTCGGCTAGCATGAGGTCCTGCGTGTGCCCCTGCCCGCATGCGTGGGTTTCTGTGTGTGTGGCCTGGGAGGAGACAGTGAGTATAGGAAGCACATTGGCTGCGAAAGCAAACAGGAAAATAGGTGACTCTGTACGTGGATGTGGTTGGGACAAATTTTATTTAAGATAAGGCATATCCATAGGACTTTTGTGCAATGACAGAGAGAAGTAGAAACTGACCATGTCAGAACCACAGAAACTAACTGGACGTGGAAGGGGTGGGGGGAGGAAGGAACAGCAGCAGGAAGGAACAGCTTGTCATATATGCAGGCGGGTGTCTCAATTTGCGGGTGGACATATGGGGGGGCGTTCTCTTGTGGCTGCCATTTCTCTGCTGAGCACGTGCTAGGTCGTGTTGAGTGTAGTAAGTTTTGATGCTTAAAGGTTGGGCGCAGGAATGCC
>NW_028083915.1:0-523 GCF_014824575.4 Sturnira hondurensis
AATAACTCCACAGCTGCAGGCAGCAATTGGAGTCATGTGAAGACGGCCTCATTATCCTGTTCCTCTTTCGCCAAGACCCGGCCCCTTCCCAACCCTGGAGATGAAGACAGCAGTCACCTGAGTGGCCTGGGGGCCATCCTCTGGGTGGACAAGAAGAGCTGCAATGGCAGCAGCACTGGGATCATTGTCCCCAAAGCCTATCAGTCTTGCAGGTTTGCAACGTCATAAGCATCTTCCCACCTCAGCTGAGCAGGAGGTGTGTGGGGTCATGTGACCCTGACTCACCATGTCTGTCCTGGGGCAGGAGGCTGCCTGGAGTGTGAGGCCAGAGGGTCAGATGGAAAGTGTGTGAGTGCTATGCAGTTGAATTACATAAACACCAACAATATTGAGTTACTAAAGATCTGACACCAGATTTGTCCTGTATATTCTGTGCCTTGTGAGCACAAAAATCCCCTCTAGGGCAGGGCCCCTAATCAGATATCACAGACTCCTTGCTTTTCATGGATAGATTTTGGGAAGC
>NW_028083916.1:0-696 GCF_014824575.4 Sturnira hondurensis
TTAAGCTGGGACATGGTGGAACAGAGTTGCCCCAGATGCTTCGGTGCGTCCGTGTGGGAAAGCCTGGGGTGGAGGTCAGGGTTGGGGAGCGAAACACGGGGAGCAAAGCTTTGGGTGCTTCTGAAATGATGAAGCAACTTTTCAGAGTCAAAGAGTTTTTTCTCCCAAAGTCGGTCTGAAGCAGAGACTAGCTCTTCAGGGCAGCCACCTGCTCCTCCCTCCCTGCTCCTTCCCCGGGCCCTGGGGTGGGGGGAGCTGAGAAACAGGTCTCCTTATGACACATGCACTGTGAAGACCACATCCCAGACTGCCAAGCGACTTGCCTTGGCCAGTACCTTGAAAGTTTTTCATCCTTCCTTTTATCCAGTTAGTGACCCCTGTGTTGTTCCAGAAAGGTTTATGTGAACTAGAGGCCCCCATTCTAGCAAGAACACTGGCTTTGGGGTCCGGCCTTGAGCAAATCCAGGCTCTACCACAAACGGACAGTGTGGCGAAGGCCTCAGGGTCCCCATCAATGGTGTGAGAATGAGCTTGGCAGATTGTTGGGGGGACTCAGTCAGATCATAAAATGCTCATGTCCAGAGCCCTGACTGCCCCAGGCTGGCCTGGTCCTGGGCCCCTCCTGCTCAGAGACCAGCCCCCGGCCCCACGGTCTGGGCATCCTCAGGGAGCACCCATCACATCTGGCCACAAAGC
>NW_028083917.1:0-1846 GCF_014824575.4 Sturnira hondurensis
GTGCCCTCATCGGGCTGTGAAATTTTCATCTGCTGAACCCAATTAAGCCATTTCTCCAACTGGGAGAGCATCCTACAGGTCTCAGGATATAACCATGTTTGCCCCAGGGTATTCAGAGTCCAAGCCCCAGGCCACTGAAAGCTAAAGCCAGAGAGAAGATGGGGGCTGGGCTGCACGGGTTCTCAACAACAACACCTGGAACTTGTTACAAATGGAAATTCTTAGGCCTCACCCTGAACTAGGGAACAGGAACCCAGCTGCCTCCGTTTAATGCATTGTCCAGGTGACTCTGATAGATGGGCCATTTGGACAGTCACAGAAATGAAGGACCTGGACCAAAGCCTGAGGAGGCAGTGAATACCATAGACTGAGAAGTCCCAGCCCTCCTTTCTGCCTCCTTCCTGGTGACTTTGGGCAATGGATAGAATTTTTGTGTCCCTTCAAAATTCCTACGATGAAACCTAACCCCCAATGTGATGGTGTTGGGAGGTGGGGCCTTTGGGAGGTGGTTAGGTCTTGAGGGCAGAGCCCTCATGATGGCATTGGTGTGTGTATGAAGGAGGCCCAGGAAGGCTCCCTTTTCTTCTGCAGAGCCACAACAGGAGAAATGACAGCTGTGTGTGACCCAGGAGGAGCCCCCCCCCCATCAGACACAACCTCTGCTGGCGCCTTGAACTGGGACTTCCTAGCCTCCACAACTGTGAGCAAGAAATGTCTGTTCTTCCCACAGATGTGGACAACAGTGTGGGGATGGACTGTGGGAGTGGGGAATGGAAAGGGCAGTGGACGGCAAAGTGGGGAATCTGGGTCAACTGTAATAGAATAACAATAAAAAATGACTTAAAAACACATTTCTGTCCTTCATAAGCCATCAGTCTTTGTGGGCACTCAGAGTTCTCCTTCCTAAATGGAGACACCATTTCTGGCTGTGACCTTGGACAGCCCATGTCACCTCTCTGGGAAGCACAGTTCTCACTGGTGAAATGAAGAAACGGACACACTTCCTGAAAAGGGGATCGGGGTGAGAAGTCAATCAGATAATGATGTGTAAGAAGAACCCGCAGAGCGCCGGATCCGTGACATCTGGCCGGTGTCAGGTGGGTAGCTGCAGGACCAACTTTTAAAGTGCACAGTGGGTGAGAGGGCAGTATTTCTAGGATATTAGGTATGGGCCTTCCTGCAAACCAGCGTGTGTGACAGAAAACAAGACTTAAATGAATGCCCCAAGCCCAGAATCAATCTGGGCATCTCCCCAAGTTCACAGACCCCACACCAGTGACCTCATCTAGTTCCCACCACCCACTTCCTCAGAGTCCCCTGGGGGGACCCAGTCTGGCACAGAGGCACCAGGAGCTCCTGCAGGGTCCCACACAGGGGGCTGCTGAGAGCACGTGGCAGAAAACAGCACACGTGGCTAAAGGGCATATAAAACAAAAGGTTCGAGTTCATTTGTAATCCAAGAAATGCAATTTTAGTAGAACAGCAGGTAACCTTGGCATCCATCAGATTGTCAGAGATAAAACTGGCCCCCCAGTGAGGGCCAAGTGTGGCTGTGCACTGTTGGGGGCCCAGGGGGCACAAGGCAGCTCATCCTTCAAATTGGGCTACGACCATCCAGCGCCTGATAATGGACCTGCCCTCACAGCCAGACATCCAATGCAGAAACTCTTCCTGAGGAACAGAAGAAGATCTAATGGTCTGGGGGAAATGTTGGTCAGGGACAGTCATGGTTACCAAATAGTGGGTACGTGCATGGTAGACCTGCATTCTGTGTGAAGTGTGCACGTGTGTGCATGCACCAAGGACAAAATAAAAGTGGTTGCCCACACAGGTGTTCCAGGGAACT
>NW_028083918.1:0-644 GCF_014824575.4 Sturnira hondurensis
TTATTTCATGGTGCATTTGTGAATAGTATTGACATAGTGACAAGTAGGTAAACCCTGAATATCCAAGCAAAATTATGGTAAATCAGTTTTGAGAAAGTGGAGACCAAGGAATGTTATGTGTGCGTGTCAGTATGGTAGAAGGACAGGTTAGACAAAAGCCAGTAAGTGATACTTTTAACTGAAAAAAAAAAACAAAACAAAACAAGGAACAGCAATAAAACCATGTGGTTTAGAGATTTGGGGATAATTCCACAATCGATGAGTCAAAGAGGTGGGAGGAAGTTCCTACTTTGAACAAGCCAATATGCACCACAGCTTGGAGGGCTTGCTGTGGTCTTTTGCCTTAGGTCCTGTAGATTTCTTTATAAGTTAAGTGAATATTTAACTGAAGGAATAATATGAAGGTGATATTGTATTCATAGAGCATGTGAAGGGTGTGATAGAAACAAAAATAAAATCAAGTATTCATGGAAATACATATATGAAGTCCTATATATACAGTTCATCAAAGATGATGCAAAAGGAAATTAGAAGTTTTTCATAAGTTTTTCAAGACTTTTAAAAAAGTTTTCAACTTTTAAGAAGAAAATGGGTATTTTTATCCAACACACAAAGCTAACACCTGGAAAGTACTTAATTATGTG
>NW_028083919.1:0-798 GCF_014824575.4 Sturnira hondurensis
TTTGTCTGCTGCAGGTTCCTTGTGTTATGTGGAGGTAAAATTTATACATAATTCTGCACCAAGAGATACGAAAGAAAGCAAAGTAAAATATCAGTGCTAGTATTGTATGTATTGCCCTTCTGGACATTTGTAGAGGCTCATTTCTTTGGGTTTATTTCTTCTATTTGCCTAGAGTATATTTACCTTATTAGATTCCTCATATGGGTGTAAAACTTGTAAATTTCCAGCTTTTGTTTCTAATGTGTGCATTCAAGGGTGAAGATCTCTTTCTCAAGTTTTGGTCATAGCATGTTTATCATTGTTCTGGTCCTGTTATTTTTAAATTGCAACAGTGATGCATTTTGCTTCTGTGAGAGTGTATTTCAGAATTCCCAAACAACAGAAAGTTCTCTATTCTCTGTGAATGCTAGCATAAGGGCAATGAGGGCCAAAACATACTGCATAGGGTTTCAAGGCAGCACTGCTTGTTGAATCTTGTCTTAAATAAGGTTGGCCAAAAACTCTGTTTGGCAAAAAGTTGGTTTGATCCCCAACCTCACTTCCACTGTCACCTCTGCCATCACCTCGCTTCAGTTGCTTATACTCGCCTTTAACGTCGTTTGAAACTGTTTTGTTAGACTGTGTCATGGCTGCCATCCTGTCAGCATCCACTAAGAAAACCTCATCACCACTGGAGATTGTGTGTGCGGTCGTTTTCCCGCTGAAGACTCATGAGCACATGGAACGTTTCCGGCTCCTTTGGCTTCGTTATTTGAAGAACGGCAAAGGTGCAACAGTGAGGTAAGAAAAGGTTTGCAG
>NW_028083920.1:0-1680 GCF_014824575.4 Sturnira hondurensis
AAAGGATGTCAAGAGGAGTCCCTTTGGCTACATCATATCTTATGAAGGAATAACATCATCTACTCCCAGCAATCTTTGCCACCAAGAATCCAACAGGGACCACTCGATATTTGCAAAACTGCTCCCCTGGCCACAGGGGGCCCCTACAGTCTTCACTGCTCTATGGCAGTTCTGGGGCAGCCAGAAGGATTAGAATTGAAATTCGTCATTACCCAAAACACAGCATGGCACCTACTAAAAACACTAGAATCCGTGTGCAGATGAAACTTCATCTAGTCCTGGCTTGTGTGTTTCACGGGGTGGACTACTGGCCTGCTAACAGAAAGTTCGCCTGCTAGATTCTAAGTGCCTGGAATCCTACATCACATGACTGGATTTGTGGCCAGGACCCCAGTGGAGGGCAGGCTAGAGGGAAGCAATGGACACTTCTCTANTCCCCTCTTGGTAGGTAAGTAATAAATAAATCTTTAATATAAAAACTAATTTTTATGGTAACTGTCTCATAAAATGCGGAGACCTCAATACTAAGACCAAAATTAATATTAAAAAAATCACAAAAGCAACATCACCGTTTTCTACTGTATTATCATAGGTGGAGATCTATACATTGCCCACGCTAAAATGCAAATAGTCATTCTTAATATCCTGTGCGCAGGGTAGAGGGGAATGAAGGCGAAGAAATGGAACAGCTGTAATGACTGTCCCACTGATATTTATATTTTTAAAATATAAAAATATTTATAATTTTATATTTTAAATATAAATATAAATATTTTAAAATATAAAATATATTTAAGAAATAAAAATAAAAATTCAAAATTTAATAAATAAAATCCTTGGTGAGGAACAAGCAAATGCACATGGAAGTCAACATAATGAACAAACAAGTATACTCACAAAATATGGGGATCAGAGTCAGAAACCATAAAAAAGTAGAAGAGAAATTCAGGAATTGAGAAGAATATGAGGAATAAAGTGAAAACTGAGAAAAGAGTTTCAAAGCAGGCAAGACCAAGACCTAAATTGGATACATCATCTCAGGGCCAGATTATATATTTGAATACACTTTTTACAAAAAAGTTTTACTTATTTTATTTTTATGGACAGAAAGGAAGGGAGAAAGAGAGGGAGAGAAACATCAGTGTGTGGTTGCCTTTCCTGAGCCGCCTACTGGAGCCCTGGCCCACAACCCAGGCATGTGGCCCAGAATGGAACTCAAACTGATCGCCCTTTCATTCAGTCCTGAACTCAACAGAGATAATATACACAAAATATTTTATTCAGCTCCGCCAGGTGGATTAGATGGTTGGGTGGTTTTCCAGAGCAGCACCAAAGCCTGCAAGTTCGATCCCTACATGGGGACACAAAGGAAGCAACGGACTGATGTTTTTCTCTCACACTGCTGCGCGTGTCTCTCTATCTCCCTGTCTGTTTCTATACGCCTTCCTCTCTAATAATTACTAAACATATTCTCAGATGAAGATTAAAAGTATATATATATATATATGAAGATATTATCAACAGGAGTATAAAAAACAACTTTCCACACTACTCAGTGTGAAATCAGTTAGATTTCTGGCAACAACACTGACCTCAAATCCTCCCCCGCTATGGGGTTTCAGAACAGTAGGTACTGGTGCCCCTGGGAGAGAAGGGGACAGTAAAAACACACCACCCTGT
>NW_028083921.1:0-521 GCF_014824575.4 Sturnira hondurensis
ACTGGGTCCTGTCTCACCACCTTTTTTCACTCTACGGTGTGATGTTCATCTGCCAGTTCTCTGGTTTCAAGCTCCCTCATCTTCCAAAAAACAAACCAACAAAAAACCCCTCTGGCTCCTTAAACAGATACCAATGTTCTATAAGCCACCAAAGTCAGCCCCGCCCTGAGCTCTCCCTTCTCACTCCAGCCACAGACACCTTAGGGGCCACCCATGTCATCCCTCCTTGCAGTGCTAGTGGCAAAGGCGTGTTGGCGTTTGTGTAGTTCCTCCGCTCAGGCTGACGTCTGGGTGGGTTCGGCCCCAGGCACCCCCCACCCCCCACACACTGAAGGGCTCCATCACCCCTGTTGTTCAGCCAGGAAACCCGGCGGTTGCTGCCCACTTCTCCATTCAAGAGATGCCCATGGCACACTCACCAGGCACCAGGCTCTGCATGCAGAACGAGGGTCGGAGTACGGAAACAGACACAGCTTTGTCTACAGGGACTTCGACCCAACACCCAGTCCTGTTGGGTCCAC
>NW_028083922.1:0-9362 GCF_014824575.4 Sturnira hondurensis
GCTCAGGTGAGGTACCCAATCGATGCAGAATGCAATCACACACTTAGGTGGGCATATATAAAGTGCCCCTACATCTCACTAATTTTGGTTTCTGAATTGTCTGTCTCTAAATCAAATAGTTCCCCAAACTACTTGAAGGCTTTAGTTCTTTCCCTTCCTTGAACTGTGGATGTTTAGAAATGAGGATGCTGTAAAAGAATGTTTCAAAGCAATGGCGCTTGCTCCCAGTCGTTCTGTGCATCTCCATTCTGTGATGCTCCTTGCTTTAATTCCACTACAGATTCCCCAGTTTAGTAGAGAAATGGGGTTACCCACTCTTGATCATTCAGCCCTGTAATTTAACCACAATGTCAGCTTCCTAGGCTCCATCTATGGACAATTGGGAAAAAAATCATCTTACCCTTGTAGTGTCCCTTCATCTTAGACCATTGCATCTGCAAAGTACTCAAGAAATGAGCGTTCTTTCTTTTTCATTTCTTTCCTTCCTTTCTTCCTTCTTTCCTTCCTTTCTTCCTTCCTTTTTTCCTTTCCTTTCTTTCCCTCTCTCTTTCTTTTTCTTTCTTTTTTCTTTCTTTCTTTCTTTCTTTCTCTTCTTTCTTTCTCTTCTTTCCTTCTCCTTCCTTCCTTTTTGTAATTTTACTACCACTCTAAGTTATTAGAATGTCAACATTTTTCTACACTTATGTATCTGAGGAATGTGAAATATTTTTATCCTTATTACTGAATCACTTTTAATGATTCTAATGCCAAACGTATGAGTTTCTGGTAATGTTTTGGGTGCAGATGTTAAAGTGGGAGGACTTGATTCGTAGAAGGAAAAACACCTCTAAAATGTATCGTGATCTCCAGAAGATGTGAACTGTTTGAAAATTCACCTCACCACTACCTCTAATTTTCAAAAACCTTCTTGGCTTAGACTGACTAATAACAGGCAACAAGGAAAGAGTTTTGAATGTCTAGGAGGAAGAATTCATGCTCAGCCTCACACTGTGTCCACAGTCACATCCTGAAAACTTTCTGAATGAATGAGACACAAATCACTTTCTGTAATGTGTCTCATTGTTCTTCGCTGAAATTTGACTTCTGTTCCCAATCTCCAGTCTGCCTTTTGTATGTAAAATAACTGTTAAATTAGAACATTTGAGTAGGGATCCATTTAAGGGTTCAAGCACACTAACAGTTAAGAAGGCTTTGTCTGCTCAGAACAGATGAAAATCCTGGGCAGGAAGAGACAGAATATTACTTGATCCACATATTGGCACTTCAAAGTCTAAGCTTTAGCCAAAAGAGCTAAAAAAGCATTGTCACAAGTATACCAGACTATGGAGACCTTTTTTCTCTTCATATTAATTAATTAATGCCTTAATTAAAATCTAAAAACATTCTTAAGTGGTTACAAACCTAGTCATAATTGTTGCACATAGACTGGTAAGTTGAAAAGCGTCCCTTCACACTAGGTAGTGAGCTCCTTAGGGAGGAGAGAATTTTATCTGTTTCATAGTTTATGTCAGACATTTAAGGAGTTTTGTATAAGGCACTTTCCTAGGAACTAAACTCTTCCATCTGGATGTCGCAACCTAATTGCTTAGAGAAGCACAATTAAGCCAATTAGTTTAAAACATTTTCATAACTTCCATAAAGTTACACATAGGATTGTATGGGGACACAAGGAGAGACACCCATTCTGTCTTGAAGTGAAGAGGTGAAGGTCTCCTGGAGGCAACACTTGGAAGAGTTATGAAGGATGATGGAAGATAGATGAATAAACTATGTGGGGGAGAGAAATGAAGTGCAATTCAGGAAAATGTGGCATCATAAAGACTATTGTGTCTGAGACAGGCAGAGGCCAATTCGAGCTTGAAAGGAAACGCAGAAGGAAGAGTTTTGTTCTTTATTTTGAAGCATAAGGGGGCACAGAAGGATTTTTTACAGGGAGTGATATGATCATATTTGGATTTTGTAAGTACTCCATTTGCAGCAGCATGGATAATTCCTAAGAATGAAATGACAGAAAGAAGAGGAACAAGTTGCAGTTTGTTAAATATTTTCTACTTATATGGTTCAGCTATTGTGTCACATCTGGTTTTAAACTGGCCTAGGGTGTTTATTTTCCTATCAAAGTGTTATCAATATTAATAGTTTCATTAAAGTAAGTCAGAATAGGTACCTCCAGCACCGACATGGTATTATATAGTAATATGTGACGCGCATGTGCAGTAAGAGCCTTCACATTCACATGTGGTAAAATCTGAAAGCCAACTCATCTCTCTTTTCTTCACACTTGTGACTCAATGTAACAAACCTTTCTTCTGAGAACAGTAAGTAGAGCATTGACTAACAAAATGGAAAGAAAAAGTGACCCAAATTAGTGCAGGCAGCAAACACTTTCTGTTGATAGTGGGGGGAAACCATTGGTTGTCGCTCTGTGTAGCAGTAAAGTGTTCCAGATGGGCCAGTGACTTGAACTGTCTGAGTCCCATGACTCAGAAGACTTCACTGGAGTCACTGAAGAATGTGGAAACATATTTTAGGAGTACGTGAAAAGTGTGTAGGAGATGCAGACTGAAGTTCCCTATTTGAGTTTTGGAGTATTTCAATATGCATGACAATTCCTTTGATGGGTTCCTATATTAATTGGGTAAATGTATACTCTGCAGTGAAATAGGACACATTTAATAAGGCTATTGTTTTTCAACCCTTGAATTTGGTGAACTCCTCAAAAGACATATGCAGGCATATGCATTTTGCTTGTTTTGTCTCATAAAATACTTTAAAAAACAGTTAACTAAATGTAGTAACTGAGCAAGTATTTGGCCTGAAATATTTACACATTGATGGAAAAATTTTAAACTGAGACTCTCCTCCGTGACTTTGTGCTTACTATAAACTTCCATTAAAAAAAAAACAAAAAGAAGTGTGCTGGTGCCTTAGATTGGGTTTCCTAAACAGAAAGACAGTGTTCTTGAAAAAGGGGATTGATTTAGGAAGGAGTGTAGGAAGCAGGCAACGTCCTGAGAAGAAAGGCAAACTTTAGCCTCGTCTCGCAGGGTAGGTGTGGAGCACAAATCATACCAAAGAATGTGTCCACCTAATCCCAGGGAGCCAGATTTTGAATACCTCTGAATACCCTTACTTTCTGTCTATTGAAAGCTATTCTTTAGGAAGATGGAACAACTCAGAGTGTGAGTGGCACCACTCAGAGCCCAGGTGAGGGCATTTCTCTGCTGAAGGAATGGGGAGGAGGGATGTCGTGTTATAACAGCGTCACTACAACTGAAAACAGGATTTGTGCATGTTTGTATATTGTATTCACTACATATGAATTTTCCATAGAATTTCACTTATGCTATACATATACTGCTGCATCGAAATCTATTAAATCTTCAAAAGTTAGCTTTGAAGTCATGAAAATACCTCCTTATTCTGAACAATGTCACAGGTTCAAATGATCCAGTTTTTTTCTAATATAAATGGGAAAGATATACAGTTAACTTTTTTAAAAAATATTTTATTTATCTTTAGAGGGGAAGGGAAGGAGAGAGGAAGGAAACATCAATGTATGGTTGCTTCTCGTGCATCCCCTGCAGGGAACTGGCCCCTGCCGGAAACTGGCCTGCAACCCAAGCATGTGCCCTGACTGGGAATCGAACCACGATCGTCTGGTTCACAGGCCCACGCTCAATCCACTGAGCTACACCAGCCAGGTACAGTTAACTTTTTAAACAATGACTGCCAATTTTCAACTTTTCATGGTATGGTTTCGAATTCTTGAAAAATAGGAGTCACAGAAGAAGTGGCTAGGCAATCTTAGTTATTGCACTTGGAAAAGTAATGCTCTGATAGCCAAACAGTAGATTGTATTTCAAGTGAAGAAACAATAAAACTGTAAACCATGAAGTACAAGTAGGGAGATGAGACATATGTCTCATGCCTTCAGCCCCAAGTGAAGTAACAATTTTCAGTCCCAGTTGGATTCTTAATAAGATAACTTTATCAGGTACAATGAGCTGTCATTCTCCCGGGCCATTAAAAAGTAGCTTTTAAAGGTGTAAAAAAGAGAGTACACCAGAGTTTGCCAGCAGTCCATTTATGCCCACTTTGAAGAGTCCACTTCTCTTTCATTTAAGTCTTCGTTATTTTTTTCTCAGAAGTTACAAAACTTAAAAACAATAGTTTAATCAGTATCTGTAGCAAATGAAATAACACACATTTTTGTAATTTGCAATGATTTTTATTTGAGGACTAGTCATAACCTTTTTTTTAAAGGGGTAATTCATTAATTCGAATAAGATTAAAAGGCTTCTGGACAATAGATGAGAAAACCTATCTGTCTAGTGTAGGCCACTGTGGTTACAAACTGTGACAAAGTAAAACAATTTTAAACTATTTTTAATCTTTTATAGTCAATGCCAAGTTTCCTCTACAAATAAAATAAACTGCAAACATGTGAGCAAAATATAATTTTGGATATAAAATGAATGATTTTCCCCTTAAAAATAGCACTAACATCTTTTTGTTACATTCCTATAATCTTGTGGGGAAAACTTGAAAAAAGGTGAATACAGGATTTGGTGTCCCATTTCCCTGTTCTTGTTCAGTTTGGGATTGTTAATTGAAATTACCTAGCTTCCTGTTTCCAAGACACAAGATTGAAAGGAAGAAGACTAAGAAATAATGAATGGATGAATGTATGAAGAAGTATATGTAAATATGTATATATTAATTGTTACTTTAATATTATAAATATTTGATTCTATATTTTTATATTCCTTCTGTATATTACATTTATTCTTATTTATATATATACTCATGTTACATATTTGCACACACAAATCTTAGTCCAATCAACAAAAATATGACCGAAGTATCTCCATTCACCACAAACAAGGCAATCCATTTTTATTTTGGGGAAGAGAGAGAGAGAGAAAGGCAGAGAAACATCGATGTGCGAGAGAAATATTGAAGGGCTGTCTCCTATACATACCCCTATGAGGGTTCTAACCCACAACTTGGGCAGTACCCTGATTAGGAATCAAACCTGCAAACTTCGGCTCTGTTGGTGGATGCTCTAATCAACTGAGCTACATTGGTCAAGGCCAACCCAAATTTATTTTTACAATCAAGTTCAATTCTCCCAATATTTGTTAAATTGGTTTTTATATGATGAGATAATAGGTTATAGTTGTTAATACATGAATAAAAGTTATGTAATGAGTTTTAAATTTATGAAATTCCTTCTGAACTATGTTCCCCAACAGTAATCTAGTTTTCCTTCATGGACATAGGAGAGACAGAGTAAACGGATGTTATTTCGGAAATACAGAAGATGGATTATGTGATGTATGAGTGTCTCAGGCAGGAAAGCAAGAAAGGAGAGAGCAATTCTCTTCTGTGTCCATGGAATGGAAAAGCTGACTCCTGCCACCCAACAAGGTTGTGAGATGAAGGGTGGAGGTTCTCAAGACAGTGGAGAGGGGATGCTGAGGCCTCCCGCCATTTTTGCTCTGCTGCAATCTCAGGGGCTGTGAGGAGAGAGAAACAGGTTGAAGGCAAAGGAGAGAGGAGTGGTTTCTTTTCCGTTTCAGATGTTGTGGGAAGACAGACATAAAATGTTTCTCCTCCACGTACTCCCTTGAGAGTTGCACAAATAGTGAGTCAACAGGAAGGCCTGAGGGTCTTTTCAGTACCCATGTCACATGAGTGAGAGCCAAGAGTTCTTGTGTGCCTTGTGGAGGAATGTGTAAGATCCGACCTTTCTGTTGGTAAGCTTACTAGGGATTTCAGTGAAGTGGGAGAGAAACTACCCTTAACTGAAAACTCCAGAGCAGAAAACTTGGGTAAGACCTCAGGGGAATAAGCAGTGCTGGCAATGGCCTAAGTGAGCTGCCTGAGAGACTAGATAACAAATTGCAGCAGCCACCAATGCACCGAGTTAGTGCCCCAGAACAGCTTCTACCCAGCCTCCTGTCTAGGAACACTGACCAGTATGTATTCCCCAAAACAGGATCATACAAACCTCTATATACAGAAACCATCTTGGAAAGAATCCAGGGTGAGATTTAAATCTGAAATACACTGAACTACAATAAACAGATTGTATACATAAACTGCTGGTAAAAACTCTTTTAGAATTGTGAGTTTACAAATTGGACTGCGTTGCACTTACACTGTGTGTACGTATTTGCAAGTGTGTGAAGGTGAATGTGTTTAATACCACACTTTCCTATAATCTGAGGGAAGGGGGCTCATGGAGAAGATGAGATCAATGATAAAAGAGACAAGGAAGGTAAATGTGATTTGCTCACTTGGGTGTAATATGAGTAACTTTGCAACCTTGTCATAATTAACATTTAGAAATTTCA
Organism: Sturnira hondurensis; assembly: GCF_014824575.4. Lineage (NCBI taxonomy): Eukaryota > Metazoa > Chordata > Mammalia > Chiroptera > Phyllostomidae > Sturnira > Sturnira hondurensis. The sequence continues at coordinate 6,363 of NW_028083922.1, forward strand.
ATTGGAATGACAATACTCAAACAAAAACCAAGTGCAGCTGTGAAATACTTAGCTCCCATGCCTGCACACTGTAACTTCTCTGCTGATTACCCCCCTAAATTAAGTGATATGTGCCCTTACAATTTTGAATTTGGGTCAAAAGTAGATCATTTAAAGCATAATATTTTTATTCTTAACCGTATTAATCAAAGTAGAAGTCTCAGAAAACAAATCATCCACTATAACATAGACTTAGTTTTAAAGCATCTCCTAAACATCGAATACCTGTGCCAACCTCCTTCTCTAGTGCTTTCTACCTCATTATCAAAAAGGATGTGCACTGAACAGATGACGCTGAGGCTGCAAGCAATTAGGTGAATTATCTACCCTAGCGTAGCTGGAAGTAAAACCCTGCATTTTCAATGCAGAGACCACAGCTTTCCCACCATGCAGTACTGATGATATTTCACTCTCCAGAGCAGAAAAAGAAGTTGAAAACTTAGTCCCTTTCAGTGTTTCTCTTGATCTGGCCAGCATAGCTGCTGTTCGGGTCTGCACTCAAGACAGCTCTGTGTTGCTGTTCTTAGGTCCCTACTTGGAACTTGCACAGCTGCTGGGCCTCACTTGGAGCTGGTGCATGGGACCCACTCTTGGGCCCACACAGCTGCTAGGCCTGCAAGTTACTACCAAAAGACACCATGAGAAGAAAGAACAGGCAAATGATTAGGTGAAAGAGCAGTGTATTACTGAGAGAGAAAGAGAGAGGTCTTTCTAAAGCTTTGATTATATTATCTTGGGTTTGAGGAAAAGGCAGCTGGTTTTTAAATGAACCAATTTCCCAATCCTTCACAGGCTTGTGATGGGCCCTTCCCCAGCATCTTTATTTTCCTGAGTTATCATACAGTAGGACTGAATGTGAAGAGTTATATGTGTAATTCCTTCAACTAAATGAACACATTTTTAGAATACTTTCATATCTCTCTTTGCAGAGTCTGTAAGAACAGAACTTAATGAAGGCAAGTAAGAGAGTAAGGATATGGTTCATTTTGTGATTCATTGATTATAAAAAATTCCTCTTGGGAAATATTCCACAGTACTAGGCACATACACTTACTTAGAAATAATCACATCACATGGTAGTTAATTCTTTATAAGTTTTTTAAATTAAATTTTTATTTAACTCTTGTTCAAGTGCAGTTTTCTTTCTTCTATTCCCAGCCCTGCACCCCCCAGTGCTCCCCATCTCCCTCCCATCTCTGACCCCCCACCTTAGTTATTGTCCATGTGTCCTTTATACTTGTTCATGTGAGTCCTTCCCCTTTTCCCCTGTGATTTTCTCCCCTCTCTCCTCTGGTCCCTGTCAGCACCTTCTGTATTATAGTGTCTTTGGTTACATTTTGCTTGCTTGTTTGTTTTGTTGTTTAGATTCCTGTTAAAGGTGATATCATATGGTATTTGTCTTTCACCACCTGGCTTATTTCGCTCAGCATAATGCTTTCCAGTTCCATTCATGATGTTGCAAAGGGTAGGAGCTCTTTCTCTCTTTCTGCAGCATAGAATTCCATTGTGTAAATGTACCACAGCTTTTTGATCCAGTCATTAACCAATGGGCATCTAGGTTGCTTCCAACTCTTGGCTATCATAAATTGTGCTGCTATGAACATCGGGGTGCATAGGTTCTTTTGGATTGGTGCTTCAGGGTTCTTGGGATATACTCCTAGTAGTGGAATTTCTGGGTCAAAAGGCACATCCATTTTTAGTTTTCTTAGAAAATTCCATACTCTTTTCCATAGTGGTTGTACCAGTCTGCAATCCCACCAACAGTGAACTAGGGTCCCCTTTTCCCCACAACCTCTCCAGCACTTGTTGTTTGTTTCTTTGTTTATGGTAGCCATTCTGACTGGTGTTAAGTGGTATCTCATTGTGGTTTTAATTTGCATCTCTCTGATAGCTAGTGATATTGAGCATCTTTTCATGTGTCTCTGGATCCTCTGTATGTCCTCCTTGGCAAAGTGTCTGTTCAAGTCCTTTGCCCATTTTATAATTGGGTTGCTCGTCTTCTTTGAGTGGAGTCGTGTTGTTTGTTGTTGTTTGTTTGTTCTTTGTTGCTGTTCTTCGAGTTCTTGCAGGCGTCGGGTTAGGTTGTTTGTTTGAAATGTTTCTATTTTCTTTAGGTAAGCCTGTATTGCTATGAACTTCCCTCTCAGGACTGCCTTCACTGTGTCCCATAAGTTTTGGGTTGTTGTGAGTTCATTTTCATTTGTTTCCAGAAACTTTTTGACTTCTTCCCAACTTCTTCCCTTCAATCCAAAAATCCTCCTTTTGGATTTTTTGGAATAGTCTGTGAAGGATAGGGGTTAGCTCTTCCTTAAAAGCTTTGTAGAATTCTCCTGTGAAACCATCTGCTCCAGGGCTTTTGTGCGATGGGAGTTTTTTGATTACTTCTTCAATTTCATCTGTTGTTATTGGCCTGTTCAGGTTTTCTGCTTCTTTTTCATTGAGTTTTGGAAGATTATATTTTTCTAGAAATTTGTCCATTTCACCTAGGTTTTCAAATTTCTTGGCATACAGCTCTGCATAGTAGTTCCTTACAATCCCTTCTATTTCTGTGGTATCAGTTGTAATCTGTCCTCTTTCATTTCTGATTGTGTTTATTTGGGTCCTCTCTCTTTTTTTCTTGATGAGCCTACTTAAAAGGTTTATATTTTGTTTATCTTTTCAAAAAACCAACTCCTGGATTCATCGATCCTTAGAATTGTGCTTTTAGTCTCTATGTCGTTTAATTATGCTCTGATCTTGGTCATTTCCTTCCTTGTACTTGCTCTGGGCTGCTTTGTTGTTGTTCTTCGAGTTCTTGCAGGCGTCGGGTTAGGTTGTTTGTTTGAAATGTTTCTATTTTCTTTAGGTAAGCCTGTATTGCTATGAACTTCCCTCTCAGGACTGCCTTCACTGTGTCCCATAAGTTTTGGGTTGTTGTGAGTTCATTTTCATTTGTTTCCAGAAACTTTTTGACTTCTTCCC